>NW_024467019.1:0-282008 GCF_017591425.1 Ochotona curzoniae
TAGGAGTCCCTGGCTTCGGAACAACTACGGGTTTTTGAGTAATACCTTCCATGAAATAATCTGAAAATGAAATCTTAGTTCGTTAACCAGCAGGTGCTATAAATAATGTCACAGTACACATTTAATGCAATGTAGTCGCTCATCACGTGAGGCTAACGCTCATCACGTGAGGCCATAGGCCCTGGGTCAAACTGCCTGGGTCCCAAGCTCAGACATAAACCTTACCACTCACATCTGCAATCAACCCTATGAATTATTTGCCTGTGTCACTTTTCTCAGAGTTGAAGGAAGGTTTTTGTTTTTTTGTTTATTTGTTTGTTTATTTGTAAGTGTCACATAGGTTTGTTGCCAAGAATTAATTCACTTAAAGCACATAGTCAGTGCTTGCTAAGGAGCCATGCTGTTAATTTTACTATGACAGTACACTTAATTTTAGCCAAAAGGTCAGGAAGCAGCTGATTCTATTCCTTTACATCTTTAATGTGTGACTTCTCATGAAATATGGGAAAAAAAAACCCTTTATTAACCGCAATTTGGCAACTGAATTCAGAACATATTTAGATATAAATGTTAAAAAGTAGCAAAAGAAAGTCTACTTTTCATATTTTTTTATGGCTTGCATAACTGGCAGATTTTAAGCACACAGAAGAATGGAAAAGTTATCGAAAATAGGACTTTTTATAAGTGAATGGATTTCACAAGTCCTCATTTATTTCATATCTATGTAGTACAAATCCCTGAGCTATGAGGTAATAGGAGTTTAGAGGTAATAATCACAAACAAAATAATTACAAAATAAAGAGCCTGTCAATTGCTAATGAAGAGAGCCATTATCTCCAGTTTGCATAACCAGAGATCACACACCAACCCTGTTCCAGGCACCTGAGGGTAAGGTTTTCAACTGTGACTTGGGGTAGAGGGGAGGGGAATACAGATGGGGGATGAGACAAAGACTGGGCTGGTACTGCAGCTCAGCTGGTTAAGACATAATCTGCAATGCTGGCAACCCACATCAAAATGTCCACTTGAGTGCTGGCTGTTTCACTTCCATCCAGCTCCTTGGTAATGTGCCTGGGGACACTTGCAGAAGTTGGCCCAAATCTCTGGACCCCTATCACTCATAGAGGAGATCCAGATGGAGTTCCTGGCTCTACTGCTTGGGAAATTAATCAGTGCATAGAAGATTTTCTTTCTTTCTCTCTAATTCTGCCTTTTAAATAAACAACTCAAAGAAAAATTCAAACATTGTCCAGACCACAATAAGATACTTCGTTAGCTTTATGAAAATCGTATGAGAGTTGTGAAAAACGTCATCCATCTTTAACCTGTTCCATGAGTTTCTCCCTGCTCCTTGCATCAACAGGAGGACACCGCCGAGCTCCTTGTGTTAACAGGATTACAGGTATCCAGCTCTCCGAAGCAGCTATGGTTTACATTCTCTCCTTGGGCTGATAGAAGACAGTGATCAGGATTCTCTTTCTCCTTGATCTCAATCACCACTTCCAAATCATTACAACTTGCCCTCTTTTAAAGATAAGCTCCAGCTCCTCTGAAGTTCATGTCTTTTTGTTGCACTGTACTCTTCCACTTTCATCAAGAGCATTAATCCACTGGAACATAACTTTCTTATCACCCATTACCCTTTCATTTCTGTTTACCCTGTGTGTTATCCAGGGTAGATTATGCTGTCTTTCCACACACTCTCGCCAATTTGCTAAGCTCTTTCTCTTTGGTCTACATGGCAAAACATCAACCTTGCACAAACTCAAACCTATGAGTTCTTTAAAGCTGCACATCCCAGTGCTGTGAGACATCCCACAAGTAGATGGGTTGGTAGTTTTCCATTTTAATTAAGTACTAATAGACCCTGGACACATAAGAAAAATGTTATTGTCTTATTAACTTGCTCTCCCAACACTCTTCAATGACTTCAGATTTTCACACTGCAAAAATCTTTAAACCTTAACCTTTCAGCTCTCTCCTTCAACAGATCTCAATGCCTAATTCCCTGGGAACAGAGGAGAATCCCTGTAACTTGCCACTGCCAAACAAACCAACAGCTCATGTTTGTTTTATTCCTCCTGATTTAATAAAGAGGGAAGGAATGTCTTTCCTCTTATCCAAGATCAGTCCTTGACACATCATTTTGCTTAGATCCCATTTCTCCATGCATGCACCATTAAACTGTTCCTTTGCACATCCAAGCAACCCCTAACTTAAACAAAAATTTTTGTTGTTAATCCGTGCTTGTCTTTGGCAACAGTTGAACTTCACAACAACAATTGCATACTCTTCTGTTTCCTCCTCCATTTCTTAATCCAGAAATCCTACCAAAACACAGCACACAAGTAAGGCCAATGGGCAGTTTTCAGTCATCATTTTACTGAAGTTGTTGGTATTATCTGGTCTTCAGACTACTCCTTTCTTACATTTTTTAAAATTAAGCAATCCATAAAAATATACACATTTGTGGGATACATATGACCTCAAACCCTGATCATTTCTTTATAGTGAAACCATTGAAGATCCCTTCTTCTAGCATTGTAAAAAAATATACAGTTCATTACTGCTGTCTGGAGTTCTAGCAGGCAGTAGAAACTAAAGCTGCTTGTTCCTGTCCACTGGTTAACTTTTCTTCATCCTTCTCTCTCCTTACCACTCTTTCCAGTCTCTGATAACCACCATGCTACCCTCAACTGCTGTCAGGCCAACTTTTCTAGATCAGGCTTCATCTGTCTTCGCCTGGTTTACCTCACTGAGTCTAATGGCTCCTCCCACCCCCACTTCTGATGCAACCTTTTCCTTTGTGATGAACAAAAACCAAGGCACAGTACAGAGAGAAGACACTGGGGTCTTGAGAAAATGCTGCCACCACCTTTGAGATCTTCCTCACCAATTAAAAAATGCACATTAGATGATATTCTCTAAGCAGGGATGTCGATCACAGACTGCTATAAAAATAGAAATGCCAAATATTCTTGGTGGCAATGATGTCCCTATTGCTATTTTTATTTTTATTATTGTGGGTATTTGGATTCTAATCAGTATTCAAATTGTTTAAACAAAAAGTCTTTGAAGACCTTTCTAACTGCTATGATGAATGAAAATTAATAAAATATCAAACCTTATATTTTGAAGGTAAACTAACTTTTACTTAATTTCTTATTTTGAGGCCATTTTTAAAAACCCTTTTCATCTTCATAAAATAAAGCATTAAGCAACATGCCTGGTCTTCCTCTCTGTCTCTCCTCCTCTCTGTATATCTGCCTTTCCAATAAAAATAAATAAGTCAAAAAAAAAAAAAAAAAGCAACATGCCTGGGTAGTAATCTTGATCAGTTTCTTCTGTTTTCCCTGACTGGAGTAATCCAGCGAATTTTCTTGGTGCATCATAGGTTGAGGTCTCCTGTTCTTCTGTTTCATATAGTTCAGTCTCTGTTGCTGTAACTTCTTCATATTGTACATATGCTACTCATCTAGTTGGACAAAGAAAATATTCTGAGAAATAAAAGCATCATCATACCAACAAGACACCGAACTGTTAGCGCACTATTCGGAATTTCACTTTTATAATTGCAATGGCTTTTTATGGTAAACACGTTACAACTTAAAGATTGAATATTTATTTTGTACTTTATAAGAAAGTGTAATATCTGTCCTTTTGAGTGATTTTTGAGCATGCATTTTGAAAACAAGAGCCAAAATATTTACATTGGAAGTCAAATTGTTAAGTACTCAACAGAGATAAGTGGTTTTAGCATAAGAACATAATGCTATAAATTATTAGTAAAAATGCAAAGTGAGAAGGGATATAAAAATCTTGATTTCATGTTAGATAAAAAATATTATCCATTTATATTAGTGGTAGAACCAACTCAGGACACTCTTCTGAAATTTTACATTTATTTATTAACTTCCTTTATGACAAAGTGAAAAACTCAACTCACAGCATATCAGACAATTGTCTGCTCTGTAAATGCTGGAAAAAACATTTTGCAGCAAATCCCAAATCATTGTCTATAATCTATCGATGCAGGAGGTCATATTTTAAGGCAGCAAAGGAAATTCAGACTGTGCAACTCCTTTTGTGTGTGTGTTGTGTGTGTTGTATGTGTGTGTTGTGTGTGTGTGTGTGTATGTGTGTGTGTGTGTGTGTTTGGGGGGGGAGTCCCTTAAACAACAATAATCATATAACTAAGAAGGCGCTACTTTTTTCAGGGACAAGTAAGGCATAAGTTCTTATTCATAAAGCTTAGAAACTGTCAGGAAACAGGCAGTGGGCATGCACTCATAACTCACTGGGTGGGACAAAAAGATTAGTTATTCCTCACTAGGGTATTGAAGATTTCTCTGCACACCCCTTCTAAAACTGTTCACCTAAACTGTTGACATATGTCTTGTTAGAGTTATAGTGTTAGACTACCTGAAAAACAGCAAGGTTCTGCAAAATCATGCTTTAACGCTATAAAGTGCTAAATACTAAAATTAAAATAGACATGAGACAGCTGAATAGTAATCTATAGCCATTTTAAGGTGTATAGAACCCAGTTGTATATAAACTAACAATTGAAATGTCAATGTAGAAGCATAGGATGTGGTTCAGAACTTGCACTTTTTCTCTCTCTCTCTCTCTCTCTCTCTCTCTCTCTCTCATAACATGTTGGTTACACAATACCATGTCAACTAATTCCATTACGTTATAAATTGTTACTGATGTAATGTTGGGGCTTTTAATTGATTGGGATGATACTCTGTCAGCTCTACCTTCAGACCAGAGATGGTCTCCCCAAGAAACCGTTGAACTTATCTGGACAATAAGATGCTGGACTCTGCTTTGTAGATGCTTGCAATGAAAGAATTTCAACTGAATTTGAACTGTGGTAATGCAACAAGGTGGAGGAATCCAACATGTGGGGGGGCAGGTTTTGGGGAGGGGAGGTGGGAATCCCAGTGCATATAAAACTGTGTCACATAATGCAATGTAATCATTAAAAAAAGGATAAAAAAATAAGTTCTTATTCATAAGCAGTTCATCGGGTATCACTAAATATGTTCTCTTTGAACTCTTTTGAGACCCCATTGGTTTATAAACATTTTGCAAAGTTTCCCCTTGAAACTCTAACCTACAGACAGACAGACAGACAGACACACACACACACACACACACACACACGGAGCATCTGTGCCCAAACATTGCCTACTATTCCTCAAAGAATCTCAGAATTTCATCTGGGACATTGTTCTTTCCCATAGTTTCAGTCTTGGAGCCTTGTGGCCTGGGAGACTGGAAGAACAAGAGGGCGAAGATGGTGCCCAGGGGCAGACGTGGGCACCCACTTCTGTAATCAACCACTCACTCATTTCCACCCTTGGCCCACACAGGGTGCTGAGGTGCTGACACCCCCCAGCCTCTGGCTGATTTGGCTGCTCCTGTGGCTTCCTGTCTTGCATTGGTGACAGCACAGATGCTGATGCCCCAAGAAGAATGTGGGAAAGCACAAAACACACAGCTATGCTCAAACTTCTTCCATCTGCTTGGTGCTGCCACTTTCTGTACGAAGTCCACATCTATTATAAACCTCCCTCTGTGTGGGGTTTCTCAGTTGTCTGTTAAATTCTCATACCCATCAACTCCCTCTTACTTTTTTGGGGGGGGCGGTGTGCATATCCAAGCTTAGTCTCCAGGGGTGACCCAGCTACCAATGTTGATTTGTTTTACTAGGAACTCAGTCCCTAAGAAACTAAGGTCTTTACTGACCAGAGCCTTTCACTATCCTCCACAAAACACACTAAGTTTTACACCTTGATGGCTTACCAATGCTGTAAAAATCATATTATGAGGGTGGGGGGAAATTTCATTTTACCATATCTTATGTTTACCTTGGTTTTGTGGTGCTTTCTTCTTCATATTCTCCTTGAGTTAAAGTAGTAAAATCAATGGGTATAAATGTGGCCATTTTTTTTTAATCTGGAAGAAGTAACAGGATATGAAAATTCACATTGTTTCTATAACCTAAGAGACAATTTTGACAGTTTTGTTACTAATTTCTATTTTTGTTGCAATTTAGTCTGAGTTGATACATGATATGACTATTTTTAAAATATAAGACTTATAACCTGCCCCATGATCTATCCTCAAAAATATAATATATCTGAGAATGTGTGCTGGAGAGGCCTGTCATTCCAGTCGCACCTGGGAGTGATTTAACTCTGCTTGTGTTGTGTTGATTTTCTGTCTAAATGATCTGTCCATTCCTGAAAGTGGCATGCTTTGTCACCCACAATTATTTTACTGGAATCCAGCTCTATGTTCAAATATATTAATATTTGTTTTATATTTTTGGGTGCTCTGATACTGGGTGCATAGAGAGTAGCATAACTGCCATTTCCACTTCCTGAACTGAACCCTTTCTTTAGTATATAATGCCCTTGCTTGTCTCTTTTCACTGT
The DNA here is from genome assembly GCF_017591425.1 of Ochotona curzoniae. NCBI lineage: Eukaryota > Metazoa > Chordata > Mammalia > Lagomorpha > Ochotonidae > Ochotona > Ochotona curzoniae. Next base: position 6,450 of record NW_024467019.1, read on the forward strand.
TTAGATAAATCCTATTTATCTGATATAAATATGGCTACTTCAGTTTTATTTTGGGTTTCATTTGTATGGATGATCTCATTCTATCCCTTCATGATCAGTCTATTTGTGTTCTTACAGATGAAATGAGTTTCATGTAAGCATTATACAACAGAGTTTTTTTTTTTTTTAAGAAAAAAATCCATCAATCACTATATGTCTGATCATTGGAGAATCTGACAAATTTGCATTCAAGGTCATTATTCATAGGTAGCATCTTACAATAGCCACTTTCAAATTTTATCATAGTTCTTTCTTTCTTTTCTTCCATTCTAATTTTTTGTGATTAAGTGATTTTCTCTAGCAATGTGATTCATTATTATTACTATTATTTTGATAAGTGTACTATGGAGTTTTAGTTTGTTTTTACAAGATATTTTGAAATGATAGCAATTTGGCAATAATAATAAAGAAAGGAAACAAGAAAGATAAGAAAGATTAAAATCTGCATTTACATGCTAAGACTATACTTGATTTTACATCTTTGGAATTGCCTGTCTCTCAATATAGCATTGAAAATATTAGTGTTCCCTGTATGTTTTACTTTGTAACATTTCATTTCATTTATTTGGTAAACAAAGAAACAAACTAGAGATGGAGCATGAATCCAGGCACTCCAGGTTAAGATGCCCAATCAGCATCTTAACCACTACGCCAAACATCTATTCTAGATTCATCTGATTTTCTAAGAGGGAAATTGATGATCAAATTGGAGAACCCAGCCACATGTTACTTAGCAAAATATCCAAAAAATAAAACCACACCAAAAATTTAAAAATATACTAAAAACATTAAACACATAATTAGCCTATGATCTAGAATTTTTAGGTATATATTCAAAATTATTAAAAGCAGGAACTTTGGATATTTGTTTTCCAAATTTCAGAGTAATATCATACACAATAGTCTGAAACTACAAACAACCAAAATACCCATCGACAAAGAAAATATAAAAAAACGAAAGGTGGTATATATATTATCATGTGATGCATACATACAATGGAATATTATTATTCAGTCTTCAAAATAAAATCTGAATACACACTACGACGCAGGTGAACACGAAGACATGTTAAGCAGAACAAATTAGACACAAGAAAATAAACATTCCGCTAGATTCTGATAATCAGAGAGAGTGAAAGACTTAGCGGAGCAGATTCTCTCGGGGGAAAAGAAGAGAATTGAAAAAGGTAAAAATCACAATTAAACTGATAATCACAGTAATAGAAGGGGCAAAAAAAAAAAGCTTTCCCAGCAGATTACATGAAGTTTTTGACTTTTCACTAATTTGTAATAATTCTTCTCACTCTTTCTCCCATACATCTGGGGCCCTGTTTTGGTGCTAGGTTGTGCACCATCAATATCAGCTATCCTACCCCCAAAGAAGCTTGACATCATATGGACCAAAATCCCATTTAAAACCTGGTAATTTTGTTTTAATAACAGTGGTTTTTGTGCTTGTATGGTTGTATCTCATATCCAAGCATCATTGAAATTCCCACAAGCATGTCTATTTCTCCTCTCTGATGTTCTTTTCTGCTCTGCTCACACCTTCAGCTCGCTTGTAAACCTGCTTCTCCAATCTGTAAATAGCTTTTACTTTGGACATAAAGCCCTGTTGTCCTTTGTCCTTCTGTCTATTTTGGCTGACATTTCTTGGTGATGAGGATTCAAAGTGACTCCTTGAGCCTTGCTGGAAGATGCCTAAAATCAAAGCACAGCATCTGCCCAGGTGCTGTGAGCTGAGCTGGTTTTCTGACAGTTCTGGAGAGGCATTGTGACAAGGCCCTCCTAGACCCAGACCTTCCATGCTTGGCTGAGCTCCTGAAGAGCGGCTATCCATGAGGCTCCAGAGAGTCCAATCCCCAGACCTGCTTAAGCCAAGTCTTCAGCCCACCAGGGTTTTAGGACTAGAAAGCTAAGGCTGCAGAGCTCATTGCAAAAAGGCCACTCAAAGGGGAAAGCTGCTTCCAGGATTGCTTGCAACAGGTAACCTAGTTTATTAAGAAGGTTCCCAGGACCAGGAAGGCTGCAGCTTTTGTGTTGAAGAACTGTATGTGGTTGGCAATCATGAATGACATTGGTTTAAGCTAACGCAGGATAACTTAAAAAAGGAATCTGTTGGTAACTGGGTGTATCCTTTTATATCTGTAACTCAGTGCATTTGCACACAAAATTAGAACAGAGGATTCACACCTCACAAAGCAACCCTTAACTTGCTGCAATGGCCACTTGGAGAGTTCCAAACATAACCACGAAGTGATCACAGCCTCTCTTAAGAAGATCGGCACTAAACTAAGAAGGCCATGACAGACTGGCGGCCTCATCAGACCCCAAGCCAAGTCTACCTTGCTCAATCCACTCCTAAGGGAAAGCTGCTTTCTCTTCCTCCCTGTGAGGACCCCAACTCCACTCCCACTCCACTAGGTCACCCCAGTTTCCTTCCTGCTGCCCCCTCCACTCTCCTCTGATGACCACACCCCAACTCCTCTGGAACCTCCCCACCCCCGCCACATAGCCATCACATACACACTGCAACCAAGCTCCCTTTCTTGACCTTTCCCGATGGTTGCAGCGGCTCCTTATGAAGTCTCTCCCACTGACAAAAAAACATCTCCCACAGCTCCTATTTAAATCAGGTTAATGGAAACACTGGCATGCTTTTTCCCATGGGGAAAAAAAAAACTGAATGCTTAAGAGTAGTAAAAGGTTTTCTGAATCCTAAGCAGGACTCTTGAGGGTCCCAAAGACAGCCAAGCCTCCTTATTAGTGCCTACCTATTGGAATTATCGGACCTTCATTGATGAGTTCACACGTTAGCAGGCCACCTCCAAGCACAGGTATGTCTCCACAAAACTGGATGGGATTTACCTGAAGATGATTTTACTCTTGCATTTTAACAGGGCTGGCATTGTGCTCTGTGTGTCCTACAGGGTAAAGCTGTTGCTTGTAATGCCAACAGCCCACGCATGCACTGGTTGGAGTCCTGGCTGCTCTACTTCCAATACAGGTCCCTCATGTGCCTGAGAAAAGTAGAAGATGGTCCATATTTTTGAGCCCCTGCCACCCAGATGGGAGACCAGGTTCCCAAAGCTTTGGGCCGTCCTCGACTGTTTTCCCAGGCCACAGGCAGGGAGCTGGAAGGGAAGCGGGGCTGCCGGGATTAGAACCGGCGCCCATATGGGATCCCGGGCGTGCAAGGTGAGGACCTTTAACCACTTGTGCCACCGCTCCGGGCCCCCTTCTTCCTCTTTTAATGCTTTACACATTAAAGCCTATATCATCTGATATAAGAGTGGCTATACCAGCTCGTGTTTCCTTTTCCATTAGCCTGGAATATCTTTCTCCATCCTTTGACCTTCAGTTTCTGCTGATCTTTGCTGGTGAGATGTGCCTCCTCTAGGCAACAGATAGAGAGATATTTGGTTTTAATCCAATTCAATAAGCTACAGTGCTTGATTGATGAGTTCAAGCCATTTACATTCAGGGTTAATACAGATAGGTAGAAATTTGTTCCTGTCATTTTAGCAATAGGTTCTTCATTGATGTGTTCATAGGTATCCCAAGACCACCAAAGGAGGTTTGAAATAGAGGAAAACTACAGTTTTTTCTACAAAAGTTTGATTTATATATTAGGTAGAGCTTGAGAAAAAAAAAATACTGAAATCAAATAATCACAGTAACATACTATGCTAAGAGTTAGGTGAATATAGTCATTGATCTAAACAAATCTTATTTTAATTTCATTTTTCCTATGAGACAAAACACATTTTGACTTCTCTTCAGCATATCCAAATTGCCAACATCATTGCTGTTGTATTTTGAGATCATTTTTGTAAAATAAGAGAATATCTGAGGAATGGGCCTGATGCTATTGCTCAGTGGCAAATTTCCTCCCTTTGCATGTTTCAGGAGCCCATGTGGGCACCAATTTTTGTCTTGGCTGCTTCACTTCCATTCCAGCTCCCTGTTTGCACCTTTAGAAAGCCTTTGGGACCTGCACCCATGGGGGAGACATGGAATGGGCTCCTGCTTCTGGGCTTTCGATCAGTTCAGTTGCAGCCACTGAAGCCACTTAGGACGTGAACCCAGAACAAAAGACATTTCTCTGTGTCTCTACGACTCTGCCTTTCCAATAAATAAATAAATAAAATCTTAAAAAAGAAGAAAAGCATATCTGGTTACCAGCATTGGGGTGCCATGAAAGCCAGTAAGATAATTAAGATGGATATTAAACAGGGGCAAAAGAATAAATCCCATTCCAGACAGGATGGAGGACCACACAAGTTTGATTTCACCACACTAATCAGAATACCACACAACTAAAAACTTACAAACTGCTTACTACCAGAATTTTCCATGCACTCTTTTAATGCAATTGGCTGTACGTAATCAAAACCACAGAACAATGTATAAAACCACGGACTGACTTAGGATTGGCCATAGGGGGAGACTATTGCAACAAAACAGTTCAGAAATAACACTGTACAATTATACTCAAATGATTCTCAATACAGGTAGCCTAGCTAAATCAATCGAACACTATTGTTTTAAACAAATATTGCCCATCAAAATTGAATATTCATATGCCCTCCATCCCAAATAACTAACCTGTATATGTACCTGATGTTATACACACAAAAAAATAAACAGTTCAGGATGAACCTAAATGTAAAAGCCAATAGTTACAACCCCACTTGTGAGACCCACATCTCACACGCCAGTGCCTGAGTTCAAGTCCCAGCGCCATTCCTAACTCAGCTTCCTGCCTGGCAGGCAACAGATGACTGTGTAAGTACTTGAATCCCTGTCACGCCCAAGAGAAATCTGGATTGAGTTCCTGGCTTTACCCTTGCTGGGAGTGAACCAGCAGTTGGAAGCTTTATCCCTTCTCTCTTTCAAATAAAATGAAAATAAGGGAAAAACTGAACTCAAAAGGAAATGCTCTATAACAAAAGCTAAAACCACAGAACTTCTACATGGAGAAAAAAAAATGACTACAGCCACAGATAAGGAAAATGCTTCCTAAATGATACGAAAACTAAAATCCATCAAAGGAAAACAGGTTCTGCAAACCACTCTTTCAAGCAGATACTATCAGAAAAATGAAAACACAAATGACACACAAGAATAAAGTTTTTGTAAATCATCTGTCTTTACTTATGACTGTTCAAAGCCAACCCAACAAACACTCCACTGAGGAAGATGCGCAAACAGCTAACATGAACAGAAACAATGCACATCATCAGTAGCCTTCAGGAAAATGCAAATTAAACTACAAGGAAATACCAGTACATACTTAATAAAATGGCCAGAACCAAAACAAGAGACAACACATGTTTGCCAGAACATGGAAAAACCGGAAGCCTCTACATTACTGGGGGGAATTTAGTTCAGTCACATATGTCCACACAAAGTGTTATACCTAAACAGGCATTACTATTATTCCTAACAGCCAAACACTGGAACAATCCATTGATCTTCAACTAGTAAACAAGTAGAAAGGTACGTAAATACAAGGAAAATACTATTCACCAATAAAAACAAATGAAGTGGGGCCCAACACAATAGTCTAGCAGTTAAAATCCTCAACTGGCATGCTCCGGGATCCCACATGGGCACCATTCAGGCCCTAGCTGCTCCAGCTTCTCCCCCTTTCCTCCCTCCCCCAGCTCCCTGCTTGTAGCCTGGGAAAGCAGTCAAGGATGGACCAACGCCTTGGGACCCTACACTCACGTGGGAGTCCCAGAAGAAGCTCCTGGCTCCTGGCTTCAGACTGCCTCAGCTCTGGACACTGCAGCCACTTGGGGAGTGAATCAGTGGATGTAAGATCTCTCTTTCTCTTTCTCTCTCTCTCAACTTGCCTTTCCAACATAAAATAATTTTGAAACATTCTCCCCCAAAAAGTTTTATTTTTATTGGAAAGGCAGATTTACAGAGAGAAAGATTTTTTTCATCCACTACTTCACCCCTCACATGGCCACAACAGCCGCAGCTGAGCTGCCAGAAACCAGGAGTTCCTTCCTGGTCTCCCATGGGTGCAAGGTCCCAAGGCTCTGAGTTGCCCTCAAGTGCTTTCCCAGGCCACAGGCAGGGAGCTGGATGGAAAGTGAAACAGTTAGGATATAAACCAGAGCCCAAATGGGATCCTGGCACATACAAGGTAGGGATTTTGGCCACTAGGCTACCATGCCAGGCCCAATTTATCCACTTCTAAGAAAAATGCTGCAACTCACCATAATACTGACACCAGACTGGAACAGCTCTATGGGTAGAGAATTCTTTCATAGTGAGATTTCAAGCGACACCCAGTTGGCAGATATTCCAAGCAGATATCAACTTCAAACCACTACTTTTCTTTGGTGACCATTTCAACACCTCCTTTGCTGCCAACAATCTGAATTGAAAAAAATAGTAAAAATTAGTATTTAAGTAGAGTCAAGCATTCTCTGCTAAACACATAAATTACTCTGGGCTTCAATTTTAGATTTCAACAAATAAATGACAATAGTGACATCTGTAATATTTACAGGCAAACAAAAAGATATAATGATTATTAAGGCTTCTTTGTTGCTTTTCTTGTTAAGACTTATTTATTGGGCCCAGCACGGTAGCCCAGAGGCTAAAATCCTCGAATTGTAGAAGCTGCTATACCGTATGGGTATATATTCATATCCCACCAGCCCTGCTTCCCATCCAACTCCCTGATTGTGGCCTGGAAAAGCAGTCGAGGATGGCCCAAAGACTTGGCATCCTGCACCCACGTGGGAAACCTGGAAGAGGCTCAAGGCTCCGGGCTTTGGATCATGTAGCACCAGGCTTTGTGGTCACTTGGCGAGTGAATCATCAGGCAGAAGAACTTTTCTGTTCTCATCCTCTGTGCATATCTGAATTTGTAATAAAAATAAATAATCTTTTTAAAAAGATTTTAAAAAGATTTACTTATTTTTGGGCCCAAAGCAACAGCCTAGTGGGTAAAGTGCTCAACTTCCATATGCCAGGATTCCATATGAGCACTGGTTCATGCCCTGGCTGCGCCACATCCCATCCAGCTCCCTGCTTGTGGCCTGAGAAAGCAAAGACGGCCCACACCCTTGGGACCCTGCACCCATGTGGGAGACTTGTCAGAATTTCCTATCGTCAGACTAGCTCAGTTCTGCCCACTTGTGCAGTGATCCAGCTTACAGAATATCTTTTGCTCTGTCTCTCCTTCCCTCTGTATATCTGACTTTCCAAATGACTAATTTAATTAAAAAAAAAAACTTTATTTTTTGGAAAGGCAGATCAGATTTACAGAGAAATAGAGGCAAAAAGATGTTCATCCACTGAATCATTACCCAAATGGCCATAATGGCCACAGCTGAGGTGAGCCAGAAGTTTCTTCTGATTTCCACAGGGGGATAAGGTTGTTGGAGCAACAATGATGCTGTAACAAGCTCATCTTCAGCCCTGTGGTGGCAATGCCAGGTGCTCCCCTTCTGATTCTGCTCTCTACTTATGGCCGGAGAGAGCAAATGAAGATGCCTTGGGCCCTGGAATCACACAGGAGCTTCCACAGAAGCAGCCTGTGGGAACCACCTTCGGACCACCTAAGCCCCTCTTTCCCTAACTCTCCTTGGCGCCCTGTAAAGTCTGCCTTTCATATGAAAACAAAATTTTTAAAAATGCATTTTGTATTATTCAGCAGTTAGTTTTTAGATTGATTTTGTTATTGGAAAGTCAGATATTCACAGAGGAGGACAGATGGAGAGGAAATCATTCACCGATTGATTCACTCCCCAAGTGGCCACAATGGACAGCACTGAGCCAATCCGAAGTCAGGAGACAGGAGCCTCTTCCTGGTTTCCCACACAGGCACAGAATCCAAAGGCTTTGGGCTGTCCTCTACTGCTTTCCCAGGCCACAATCAATCAAACTGCTGAACTATCAAAAGCACTTGAGCAAGACCCTTGGAGCATGTCCTAAATTGGGGACCTGGGATCAGTGGGAGGTTGGGTGGGACTTCTCCCTTTATCTCCCTTTTTATCCCAGATATAGAAAACCTTACACACACACAAAAAGAGAATGTGGAAATAACAATCTTACCCATAACAATAACAACAGCAATCCTGTAGCCCTTGAACCTTTGTGCCATAATTAACCATGTACAGACTGTCAAAAATAAAGAAAGAAAAAGAATTAGGAACTATATTATTGTGATAACACAGGAGGAATGGCAAGAGGGGAAAATTTTGGTAAACAGGGAAAAAGAGGAGGAGAAAGGAGAGAAATGAACCTCTATAGCTACTTAATGCATATCAGGAAAAAAAATTAAAAGGAATTCCTAGATGAAAGAAATGTGTGTTTTATGACCACTTCACTTTTATGAAGGTACATCATTCTTGTCTGGGGAAGAGAGCAAATTCTCATCATTATCAGACAGGAACAGTTAAACCTCAAAAAGAGATCTTTAAAGATTTCCTACAAAACACACCACCCATCCTAAAGATGATTTCAACTATTTAGGAAAGCTTACCTCGCCTCACTTGCAATCTCAAGCACACCTGCAGAGTGGAAACAACCGGTCCCTTGAGCAACCCATGACTCCTACTGTGAAGCAGTCCATGTCTCAATACAAACTGAAAAGTCCTGAGAGCTTTCAGCTGAGAACCACGCAGGTGCCCGCCGCCAAGCACCAGGCAGGTGCATGTGGCCAAGGACCAGGAACTGGCCACAGCATGGCGCGCCCCACAGACCCCAGCACCCCACCGGGCGTTTAAGCACACAACTGGCCTGCTCGACCACTTCCCACAGCTTCCTGCCACAGCTTCCTGCCACAGCTTCCTCTGGCGGGACTGCAGCCCGCTCGGCCATAATCCCACACCCCCAAACCCCAACTCCCGGAGCAATGACTGTTTGGAGAAGCCCACCTGCCTCCACCTTGGGCGCCCAGGGGGCTCCCCAAGCACGACCCAAGACTCCTGCGCCAGGGCTCCACCAGAACAACTCACTGAGGCCGCCCCTCCAGCACTGCCAGGGCTGCTGAGTCCATGACCAGGAGTGTGGGCCGGCTTCCCGCCTGTCCCCGGGCTCCTGCAGGCCCCGGGCACCCTGGGACCAGCGGGAGGCAGCTGAATCCACCCACAGCGGCTACAGGAGCACCCGCACCTGCACGTGCACCCCTCTGGCCTGTCCCACCAGCACGCCACTGGCTTTCAAGCACACATATGGCCGCTCGGCCATTTTCCACCGCTTCCTCTGGCGTGGCCTCAACTCGCCCACAAGCCCACACCCCCAGCCCCCAACTCCCGGAGCAACTACCGCTTAGAGAAGCCCACCCAACTCCACCGCGGGTGCCCGGGGCTCCCCAAGCACCACTCCAGACTCCCCGCCAGGGGTCCAGGCCAGAACAACTCACCAAGGCCGCTCTTCCAGTGGTGCAGGGGCTGCTGAGTTTGTGACCAGGAGGGTGGGATGGCTTCCCGCCTGTCCCGTGGCTCCTGCAGGCCGCGAGCACCCAGGGACGAGCGGGAGCCAGCTGAATCCACCCGCATCGGCTGCAGGAGCATACGCGCCAGCACGTGCACACCGCTGGCCTGTCCCACCAGCACGCCACTGGCTTCAAGCACACAACCAGGCTGCTCGGCCACTTCCCCCAGCTTCCTGCCACAGCTTCCTGCCACAGCTTCCTGCCACAGCTTCCTCTGGCAGGACTGCAGCCCGCTCACCCACAAGCCCACACCCCCAACCCCCAACTCCCGGAGCAATGACTCTTTGGAGAAGCCCACCTCGCTCCACCATGGGTGCCCAGGGGGCTCCCCAAGCATGACCAGAGACTCCCGTGCCAGGGCTCCACTGCCAGAACAACTCACTGAGGCCGCCCCTCCAGCGCTGCCAGGGCTGCTGAGTCCGTGACCAGGAGTGTGGGCCGGCTTCCCGCCTGTCCCCGGGCTCCTGCAGGCCCCGGGCACCCTGGGACCAGCGGGAGGCAGCTGAATCCACCCACAGCGGCTACAGGAGCACCCGCACTTGCACGTGCACCCCTCTGGCCTGTCCCATCAGCACGCCACTGGCTTTCAAGCACATATATGGCCGCTCGGCCACTTTCCACGGCTTCCTCTGGCGTGGCCTCAACTCGCCCACAAGCCCACACCCCCAGCCCCCAACTCCCGGAGCAACTACCGCTTAAAGAGGCCTACCACACCTCCACCGCGGGTGCCCAGGGGCTCCCCGAGCACCACCCCGTACTCCCGCACCACGGCTCCAGGCCAGAACAACTCACCAAGGCCGCTCCTCCAGCGCTGCCAGGGCTGCTGAGTCCGGAATGATGAGACCGGGCTTCGCCAGGCTTCTCCGCGTTGCCGCCTGTCCGTCCGTGTTCCCCGCCTGTCCGTCCGTGTTCCTGCCTGTCCCCAGGCTCCTGCAGGCCGAGGGCGCCCAGGGAGGAGCAGCAGCCGGCCGAATCCGCCCTCCACAGGCAGCAGGAACACGCGCGCCAACTGGCCCACCCCACACCTCACTGTTTACCAGAACACATGCTGCTGGGCACGCCCCGCCCACCTGCCGCTCCTATTGGTCCAAGGCCATCCTGTCCCGCCCTCTGTGCTCCTTTATTGGTGCGCTTCAAGCTAGGCCCGCCCTTTCCTTGCTTCAATTGGACCTCTCACAAAATGTCCCACCCTCGCACCATTCTTACTGGTCCGGGTCAGCAATGCCCGACCCCGCAGCAATCCTATTGGTCCCTGGCTAGCCAACCACGCCCCATCCCAGATACAGCCTGCAGCTGCCTTTTTTTTTTTTTTTTTTTTGCCTGTGGGCAAGGAACTTTTTGACTTTTTTTTTTTTTATAATACAAACAAAAATAGAAATGTAATTTGAATGTCACAATAGAAAATCAAGAGTAGGGCCCAGCACAGTGGCGCAAGTGGTTAAAGGTCCCCGCCTTGCATGCCAGGGATCCCATATGGGCGCAAGTTCTAATCCTGGCAGCTCCACTTCCCATCCAGCTCCCTGCCTGTGGCCTGGGAAAGCAGTCGAGGACGGCCCAAAGCTTTGGGACCCTGCACCCTTGTTGGAGACCTGGAAGAGGCTCCTAGCTTCGCACTGGCATAGCATCGGCCGTTGCGCTCACTTGGGGAGTGAATCATTGGACAGAAGATCTTCCTCTCTGTTTCTCCTCTCTGTATACCTGCCTTTCCAATTAAAATAAAATAAATCTTTAAATAAAAAAAAAAAGAGTTCCATTAAAAAGTGGCAATTCAGGGCCCGGCGCTGTGGCGCAAGTGGTTAAAGGTCCTCGCCTTGCATGCCTGGGATCCCATATGGGCCCCGGTTCCAATCCCAGGAGCCCCGCTTCCCTTCCGGCAACCTGCCTGTGGCCTGGGAAAGCAGTCGAGGACGGCCCAAAGCCTTGGGACCCTGCACCCTCGTGGGAGACCCGGAAGAGGCTCCTGGCTTCGGATTGCGCTCACTTGGGGCTTGAATCTTCGGACGGAAGATCTTCCTCTCTGACTCTCCTCTCTGCATATCCGCCTTTCCAATAAAAAATAAATAAATAAAAATAAATATTTAAAACAAAAATAAATAAATAAAAAAAATATATGACTGGAAATGTTTTCTGTTTAAACCACATCTTATGGACATCAGTAAAGTCAAACAAGGGGGACAGATATGACAGTAATGACTTTTAAAAATTCCTTTTTATGAAAATCTGTTCTCATGAAATAGAAAATTCACCAGTGATAGAAACTTTATGAATGTTCAGAGTGGGACAGTCCTTTGCCAAAATCAAATGTCAGAACAGAGCATTCACGATGCATGAAATCTTATGATTCTAATGCACATGGAACAGTGTTTTTTTTTTTTTTTCCAGCTGTAGTACCTCAGTAAATCAGGTAATTAAACAGAGCTGCTGTGAAGGCCATGGCTGCTGGGAGTGCACACTGCTTCTCTCCTGCACCAACAAGTGCCATCTTACCTTGTGGACAAGGTCTGTGCCGATAACCAACTCACAGGAGGGGCCAGCAGAGAGAGCCCTGCAGGTTGCTGTTTTCCACAAGGAAGGCAAAGGGAATGGGTTTCTAAGAGAATGTGGAGGAACAACTCACTAAAATAAGGTAGGAAATACATCTTGCCAGTGAAACTATCTCATCTTTAGAGTTGGTGACATCTTCATTTTGCGGAGAAAGGGCTTCTGCTAGAATTACATCTCAGAGGGGAGACTGAAGCTTCCTGGAACTTCCAACAGGCTTCTGGGTGAAGATGAGCCTTTAGTGTGGATAGGAGAACTCATGGCTCCTTGCGTGCTCCATGCATGTTGCCATGACTCTGGGTTGGGGAGGCACAGCCTGGACTTCTGGCTCAGGATACAGGTTCGCTCCCAGACAGCAGCTGCCTGTTTCAACAAGGATTGGGGAGGAGGTGGGGTGTCGGTGGGGGTGTTGGAGGCTTCACAACTTCTAGACATACAGTTCCATGCTGAGCAATCTGCACTGGCCAAGTTTCTCAATTTTAAGGCTGCAATACATTTAAAAGAAGGGAGAGAATGGAAAGAATGCAGGTGGGGGGAGAAACAGAAGGGAAAGGAGCAAGGAAAAGGAAAGAAAGCAAAAAAGAGAAGACATTAGAGGTGGCCTTCAAGAGCTGGATCAGATTACCAGAAATCAGCTCAGGGACAGCAGTCAAAAGGAGAATGAAAGCCAAATTCATTTTATCTGTTGTTTAGAGTTCAATGACAGAAAAAAAAAGAATGTTTATGATACATCTGCATTCCTTGTGGAAAAATTAGCACATGAGAACAAAGCAAGGAAGGAAGAAAGGGTGGGGGAGAAGGTAATGAAGAAAGAGAGATAGGCAGAGCTGAAGGAAGGAAGGAAGGAATATGCAAGAGAAAAACAGAGGAATAAACTAGAGAGTTGTTGAAAAAACTAAGGTGGGGAAAGGCACACAGCTCCCAGGTTAAGTTGATCCAGGTCAATCAAAGGCTTTTTTGCAACACTAGCATTAATTGGTGTTGGACTGCTAAAGCACTGCGAATCACACTAGAACACAGTCATGGATGCCACGCGATTCTTGAATGGGATAACTTAATGTGTACCTTAAGTAGCAGGGATCACTTGCAGGATTTTTCCATGACTCCGTGTGGCCTAGCTCCCCAAAAGGAGCTAGGCAATTAGCTGTGGCCTCCATCTGGGACCAGAGGGACTTAGGGAACCTTAACCCTTAGGTGGCCTAGGTCCACCCACACACAAAGCAGGCCTGTCTGCTGTGCCACACTTGCTGCTCCAAGGCCAGGTTCTGTTGACAAGATACAGGCACATCCCTAAACCGGCAGCCCCGTATTCTTACCATCCTTACCATCCTTACTGGGGACTCCAGGGCCATGTAGGGCTCAGGCAGTGAGCCTTACCCCCTTAGCAAGCTGTTTAGCCACCCACCCCTCTAGGGCCAGGCCCATTGGGCTGGCAACCCTGCAGCACCGGCCAGCACACCTTGCTGCCCTGCCTGGTGCTTCAAGGCCATACTCACTTGCCCTGGGCTAACCACACCTCTCGCACTTTTGCCATGGCTGCTGCAGCAGGCACAGGGCAGCTTGGACAGAAACCCTGGTACCTCTAGCCTGCTTAAGACACCGCCCTACCAGCTGATCCAGACTAGGTGGGCTAGGCCAGCACCTCCCAAGCTCCTAGAAACCACCAGCCTCACCACCAAGCTCACTGCTCTAGAGCCATTCTGGTGACCCCTGCTACCCAACCACCTCCACTCTAGTTCCACGACAGTTCACTGAGACCTCTCATGTTCCAAGCCTGCCTGCAAGGTGCTCCAGCATCAGGCAGGTTCAGCCAGCACCCACACACCACTAGATCACCACTAGATCAGCTGTTCCAGGCACAGGTGGGCTCGCACACATCCCCACTCCCTAAATAGACTGCTCAATTGCCAGCTGCCATAGGTCCAGGCCTGTTCGGACGGCCAGCTGTGGCACGAGCCCACAGGAACTGAATCCCCTATGCCAGAGCATGCACACAATGCTGCCATGACTAAGGTTCTAGGACCCAAACCCTTTTCTGCGGAGCTTCCCACATTCTTGACATGCCTACCAGCCCCTCAATGGCTAGTCAGGCTTGGCCAACACCCCACAACCTAAGGCTGCGTGCCCTACCTCCCTGATTACCACTGCAGGGTCACCCCACCACGTCCCAAGCTTGCCTGTCACTTGCAACCTCATGCCAGCTCGGCCAAATGCCCTGCAAACAAAGTAGGCCTGCCCACCACACTGCTCACTGCTCTAGGACCTGGTTCAGTCAGCTGTTGACAGGCACGCCACTGCCCAACCAGTCATGCCACCATGTCCGATGCACAGGGCAGACTGGGTTTGACCAGTGAACTCACACCTTCAGCAGGCTGCTTGGCTGCCCACTGCTCTAGGGCCATTCTGGCTCAGCAGGTGCCCCTGCAACCCGGCCCACCAACCACTCAAGGGCCAGGCCTGCTTGCTGACATCCCTTGACTTTCTAGCCAGCCTGAAAGTTGCTCCAGGTCCAGCCAGTACCGTACTCACTTCTCCTCTGTCTGTCCCACCACCCCACTGGCTCCTTCATGGCCATTCCAATTCAGCCAGTAACCCCGACCAACCACTGTACACTCCAGGGCTAGGCCAGCACGCTGATACCCCTTGTGTTCCAGGCTGTCTGCCAGTTGCTCCGGGGCCATGCAACCTCATGTGGTGTCCCAGCAGCTACTTCAGGAACAGGTGGGTTTTGCCAATGACCCTGCTCTCAGCAGACTGCTGGCCCACTAGGCACTGAAGGCTGGCCCCGTTCTACACGGTGACCCTAGAGCACCAGCCCACAGGACCTGAATCTCCCACAGGAAAACATGTCCACCCTGCTGCCTTCCTGCCATTTAAGTGCCAAAACAGTTCTGGCAGAGCCTTCTGCACTCCCAGTGTACCAGCTTCTCCGGTGCCACTAAGGCTTGGCTGGCATCCCACTGAACCCAGATCACAGGCCCCCATGGCCGCTGCTCCACAGCAAGGCAGGGTCTGCAGCAAACACCTCCACCAGCGCCCACAGCCACCCACTGCCCACCACCTCTTCCAGGGCCACCCTGGCTCCACCTAGTCCATGAACATGTAGAAAGCCCACCACACCACCCCACTTGCTTGCTGCTGCAGGGCCATACCCATTTCAATAACAGACACCACATCCATAGCCAACCTGTTGGTCACTAGAGTGCCAGGCCAGCCCAGCCAACAGACTCTACACATAAAGCATGCCTGCCTGCCATCCTGCTTGCTGCTCTAGGACCAGGCTTGCTGGGCTATTGCAAGGCACACTCCTAGATCATCAGGGACACTGCAGCACCACTACTCCAGGGAAATTCAATTACAGGCAGTGAACCTATTCTCTCAGTAAGATGCTCCACTGCACAGCCACTGTACAGCTGGGGATCATTTCCTGGCAACCTTAGGCACCAGTTGGCATATCCGGCCACTCTGCCTGGCACTCACAGCTAGGATCATTTGCCCTGGGGCCATCAAACCTCTAGTGTTCCTGTTGTGGCCACTGCAAGAGGCACAGGCTGCCTTGGCTTTGAGTCTGGCACATAAGGCTGCCCACCTGTTCACCTACCAGCTCCTCCAGGGCCAGATCTGCTTGGCCAGGGACCCCACATCATAGCATGACACCCCTCCTCCATGACTGACCCTCCAGGGCCAGACCAGCTCTGGTGATACCTCCTATACCCAAGAGCACCTGCCAATCACTCCAGGGCCAGGACAGCTCAGGTGCCTGCCCCTATGGTCCTCAGGCCTGCCTGTGCCATTGGCCTTTCCCTGCTATTGGGCCAGGCAGGCTCAGCCAGTGACCTGCTTCCTCAAAGGGCTAATCACAAAGCAGCAACTCTGCTGTCAGTTCCACTCTCCTGGGTCTCTGTGGCCCCAGGCGATATGCCTTTCCAACCTGGTTGCTGCCCCCAGGGCCAAACTAGGTTGGTAATTGCAAGGCACCTTCTTCCCTGCCTGTTCTATCACACTCTGCTCCAGGGACAGGCAGGTTTGGCCACCAACTCTGCTCCCTCAGCAGGCCACATGACCACCCACTGCTGTGCTGCAACAAAAAGGCCAGAGTAACACAAGCCTGTCTTCACCCCCAGGCTCTGTTGCACAAGGCCATGCTAACAACTAAAGGCCAATGACAAGTGAGTACAATCTGCACCCACAAGTCCCTAAAACAGGAGACCACCTATGCACCTCAAAGCTTCTGTTGGACCAGCTCCTCCTGCATACACAGATGCTTCTCACACATGGATACTGTGAACAGAAAGGCCCCTGTCTCACAAGGACACCCATGCATCCACTGGCCTGCATACAAAGTTGCAGAAGGCCATACATCTACCCCAACAGCCACGCTGCACAGGCCATGCTTGAACCCAAGCCACTTGTCTCATAAGATTGTCCCTAAACCCACAGATCCTTGTCTTCCAGGGAGTCACAGAAAATCCAAGTCCATCCTCTATTACAGAACGAGGTTGCACAAGATCGACCTGCACAGACAGGTCCCAGTTGTACAAGTACGATCCTGCCGCCAATGACCCCAGTCACTCAAGATCATCCTGCACACATGGATGCCTCTCCCATGAGACACTCACTCAACACAAAATCCTCTTTCTCATGAGGCCAACCCTGCACTCACAGGCTCCTTTGTGTTGGGGTCTGTGCAGATGCGGGGGACATGAAGGGGTGAAGAGTGTTGTTCCATTGCAGGCAGGGCCGCAAGGAATTTCCCACTAACTCTAACCCTAGCTGACTCAGTTTCAAGCACGGAGGCCAGTGTGAATCATTTGGGAGGATTCAGGATTTTCCTCTCTGTCTTTCCTCGTCTCTGTGTATCTGACTTTGCAATGAAAATAGTATCTTAAAAGAGTACAAAATTCCTCTCTGGGCCAAGTTCATTGCTAATAGACAGCTTAAACCTTTACAACTGAAACCAAAGGACACATTTCAGCAGCAGCACAGCCCTTGGAGAGATCCAGGGGAAGACAGAAACACCACAGAGGCCAACATCACGGCTGCGACATAAACACAGCTGCCGTGTCCAGTTCCCAATGCACTGAAACTGTGAAGTTTCAACCCACTAAATTAGTTGTGACTTGTACAACTACAAAATTCCATACACCACATTTTTATACACAGTAAAAAAAAATCACAAGAGTTTTTTCCTAAATTTGTTACCAGCTCCCTGCTTGTGGCCTGGAAGAGCAGTCGAGGATGGCCCAAAGCTTTAGAAACCTGCACTCCAGAGACCCAGAGGAGGTTTCTGGTTCCCGGCCTCAGTTCGGCACAGCATCAACCGTTGATTTCACTTGGGGAGTGAACCATCAGACGGAAGGTCTTCCTCTATGTCTCTCCTCCTCTCTGCATATCTGACTTTGTAATAAAAATAAATAAATCTTAAAAAAAACATATGATGTGGAAAGTCTCTGATGAAAATTATAAAACATTAAGACAAAAAATCAAAGACTTCAAACAGTGGAGAAACATACCAAGTTCGTGGATGGGTAGAGTCAACATCTTCAATACGTCCATATCAACAAAAGCAAAAGCAATATCTACATTCAATGTGATTTCAATCAGCATGCTAAGAGCATTCTTCACAGAGCTGGAGAAATGATCCACAGGTTCATCTAGAAACAAACCGGAAAATAAAAGCATGAATCGCCAAAACTATCCTGAAGAATAAGAACTTAGCAGGAGGGATCACAATCCCAGCTCTTTGGACATATTATAGGATGGTAGCTTTCAAAACAACCTGTTACTGGCACTGATACAGAGAGGAAACCAATGGAATAGTATAGAAATACCAGAAGGGAACCCACACATGCACAACCATCTAATCTTCGACAAGAAAACAGAAGCCAATCCAGGAAAAATGAAGGTCTCTTCAAAAATGTTGTTGGGACAACTGGCTAATAGCCTGCAAAAATAAGCAGCATGACTCACACATTTCACCATACACAAACATCAAATCTAAATGGATGAAAGATCTAAACCTACACCCAGAGACCATCAAACCTCTGGAAGAAAAAGTTGGAAACACTCTGCAAAATATAGATGTAGGCTCTGACTTCCTAGAAAAACCATCAAAAGCAAAAGCAATAAAGACCAAAACAAACAAATGGGACTACATCAAACTCAGACATTTCTGCACAGCAAAGGAAACAATCATCAAAGTAAAAGAAGCAAACAACACAATGGGAGAATATCTTTGCACACTACACAGGAGATAAGGGCTTAATCTCCAGAATATACAAGCAACTCCAGAACAACCAAAACAACAGAACAAGCAAACCAGTCATGAAATGGGCACAGGAAATGGCCAGTCACTTTTACAAAGGGACAAATCCAAATGGCTAACAGGCATATGAAAAAAATGCTCAAGCTCCCTGGTAATAACGGAAATCCTAATAAAAACATGTTCTGGGTACTCAAATGTAGGCTTAGCCCAATCGGCTCCTTCTGTAGGACATGGGCACCACAGAAACCAAGCTCTGGACTCAGTTTCAGGCCTCAGGGCACACTGGACACACATCTCATTCCCCCAGGGACTCAGAGAAAACTGGACAGGAGGGGCCCTCAAGGAGACACAATAAACTTCATCTGTGAGAATCAAGATAGCAGAATAGGGTAAGGACACGTTTACACAGAGAAATACTGTCCAGTGTGAACCAGAGAGGGCACATTCGAGGAAATAGGAGAGGACAGAATAATAGCAGAGGGGTACCTGGACACTGACACACAGGAAAGTAGCAGAGACAACACTGTGTAGTTGTGCTGGCTAAACTCCACTGGCAGCCGAAAAACAGCAGCAACCAGGTGGGAAGGGACTGTCACCGGGAACTCAGGAGGTGAACCCAGACAAAGAACTGCCTGTCCTGCTGGTCCGGTTAATTTCACCAGAAGCAGAGACAGAGCCGCAGACCACAGACGGGCAGTGTGGGAACAGGGTGGATTTTACAACCCAGTCTGCCCCATAGAACCACATCGGGTGCCATTTTGTTTAAGCAAACAAGGACCATGGACAGTACTGCGCATGCACAGAGCTGAGAGTGAATTCATTTCTGGCTCAGTGTAGTGTAACAATGTGGCATCCTACAGGTTCCACCCCATATAGGTCTGGGTAACTCTCAGACCTGACGGCCAGCAGATCAAGAAATCACTAGAGGCACGTCAGGTGTCACTTCGTACAGTGTGGCAAAGAATTTAAGATTGCAGGGGACAGGGCCCAGCGGCATAGCCTAGCAGCTAAAGTCCTCACTTTGAACATGCCTGGGATCCCATATAGGCACCGGTTCTAATCCCGGCGGCTCCACTTCCTATCCAGCTCCCTGCTTGTGGCCTGGGAAAGCAGTCGAGGACGGCCCAAAGCTTTGGGACCCTGTACCCACGTGGGAGATCAGGAAGACATTCCTGGTTCCTGGCTTCAGATCAGCACAGCATCAGCCGTTGCGATCACTTGTGGAGTGAATCACTGGATGGAAGATCTTCCTCTCTATCTCTCCTCCTCTCTGTATATCTGCCTTTGTAATAAAAATAAATAAATCTTAAAAAAAGAAAAAGACTGCAGGGCACAACAATGAGCTGCTCATGCACTGAGCTCAGCAAGAACTCGCTGAGCTCAGTGCACTGCACTGGTCCCACAGGAAAATAATAACAACTGTGCCATTGTATGGGTCAAAATAGGTCCGTGTGGCACCCAGACCTAACGGCCAACGGAAAAGGTGTGCATAAGTTTGGGTTGGAGGTGTGTGTCATGGATCACACAGTGGCACAGACGCAGCACTGGTGAGGCAGCTGGGTCTGCAGATCCCAGCTCCACTTGCCTCACAGGAATGCGCCAGGCTGTGGCCAGCCCAGGACACCACTCTGTTAGGTCACCTTGGCCAGGACAGGTGCAGGCAGTGCCATGTGGATCCCCTGCCCACAGCTTGAACTCTCTGGCTGAATTGCATGCCCTGACGCATGGCTGGGCTTCGGGCTGTCCTGAGCCCAGCCCAGCACACCTGTTCTGGCAAGATCAGTGCCACCAACAACCTAGCTGTTTGGGACACCTGGTGTCTCCCATAATCCTGGGACCTGCTCCAACCGAAGGGGAAGAAAGGTTGTACAGACAACGATGAAGCCTCAGCATGGAATCACAGGGGGTGGAGATTGGTTAGCCAAGAGTTGAGGCTATGGAGACCATGGTGAAAATCTAACATAAGAACCCAGACCTGGAACTCACTCGAGGGAGCAACACAAATGACTGCCAACACAAAGCCATGTACCAACTGCAAAAAGTAAAATCTTATGTAGACCTGTGGGTGACAGAGCTGAGAAACCTGCCCCAAGAAGAATCTGTTAACCAGAAGAAGAATCTGATAACCAAGGAGAAGAATCTGATAACAACAACCAAGAGCAAAAGAAGAGACAGAGACACAGTGACTGAAGACTCCCCTGCAAAAGAGCAAAACCCTCTGGCAACCTCAGAATTAACTAAGGAAGACAGTGAGAAAGTGGGGGATACAGAATTCAAAACTCTTTGTCATATACCTTCTTATCAACAACAAGAAGCACTTAAAGCAACATTCAAGGAATTCAAGCAATCCGTCACACAGGAAATGAATCAAATGAAAGCTGATGTATTAGAAATGAAGAACATAGTGGAGCAAATTAAAAGC
Source organism: Ochotona curzoniae (assembly GCF_017591425.1). Taxonomy (NCBI): domain Eukaryota; kingdom Metazoa; phylum Chordata; class Mammalia; order Lagomorpha; family Ochotonidae; genus Ochotona; species Ochotona curzoniae. The sequence goes on from NW_024467019.1 coordinate 27,183, forward strand.
ACAATAGAGAGTCTCCAAAATAGAATGAAGGAGGCAGAAGAAAGAATCTCAAAATTAAAAGATATTTCCTGTCACCAAGGCAAAATCAGCAAAAACTTGGGAGCAGAGCTAGATCAGGCCAAAAAAAGTATTCAAGAATTGAAAGGCACTATTAAAAGGCCAAATAGTAAGAGTCATGGGACTCCCAGAAGGTGCAGAAAGAAAAACTGGTTTTACAAATAATTTTATTTAACGAAATAACATGGGAAAATTTCCCTAATCTAGAGAAAGATTTGGGAAACAAGATCCAGGAGGGGCACAGAACTCCCAACAGCGATGGGCTTGCCCAAAAGTGATCTTCACCATGACACATGATCATCAAGCTCTCTTCAATTGAACATAAGCAAGATTCTTAAATATGCACGTGAAAAAAATCAACTGAAATATAAAGCCAATTAAACTAACAGAAGACCTCTCACAGGAAACTCTACAGGCCGGAAGAGAATGGAGTAACATATACACATTCTGCTCACCAGCACACACAACCTTTTCTATGACAGATCAGGTAATAGGGCACAAATCAAGTCTCAGCAAATATAAGATAGAAGAAATACTATGTACCTACTTAGACCAGTAAGAAATAAAGCTTGACATTAACAAGAACTGGACACTCACAAATACCTGAGAGTCAAACGATATGCTACTAAATGAGCAACTGGTCATTGAACAAATTGAAAGGACATGAAAAACTTTCTTGAAATAAATGAAAATGAAAACACAACACAGCAAAATCAGCAGGATACAGCTAAGTCAGAATTAAGAGGGAGACTAATGGTATTAGCTAGGAACACAAAAAGAACAATATCTGAAATTCAAAGTTACAACTACGCACCTCAGAGATGTAGAAAAGGAACAAACCAAAGCCCAAATCAAGAGGAAGAAAAATAAGAGACATTACCTGTTTGGTGTTAGCCTGTAGTAAGTTAAGCCATGCCAGCATCCCATATGGGCAAGAGCTCTGATCCAGCTCCCTGCTTAAAACACAAAGGAAATCAGCGGGTGATGGCTCAGCGAGGACCTGGGCCTTACCTCTGTTTCCCTCTCTCAGCAACTCTTCCTTTCAAACACATTAATAATCACTAAATAAAATATAAAAGGGTAGATTAAAACAGACATCATTGAAATACAAAGGGTCATAGGAAAATGGAATGAAGAAAATGGAAAATCCTGGAGAAATGGATGCATTCCTAAATAAAAAAACATATATGTATATGTCTATATACACACATATATGCACATACATATATACATATATTTATATATGTGCACATGTATAAAACCTACCAAGATTAAATCAAGAAGTCCCAGAAAATATAAACAGGCCCTTCAAATGCTCTGTCCCCACAAAATTCTCCTTTCTTGCCACTTTGCCTAAAGTTTTCTCCAGATTCCACGGCAAGGCTAACACTCCTGCACCTTCACTGCTCTAACAACCACACCCTTCACCTGTTATAACCTTTTCTCTCTCCTCTCAGGAGACACACACATTACCTGCTCTCAGCTTCCAATACCCAAGCATCTCCTATGCCCCTGGCTCCTCCAGGGCACCCAATCCCCCAAGGCTTCCCTCCAAACCCTTCAACTGAGCACTGCATTCCAAACCCACTCTTTCTCCCCCAAACTATAAATCCAGACCTCCTGTTGTTCCCTCAGCCAACAACACATTTTTCCTCCCAGGCCTACCCACCAGGTTTTGACACACAATCCACTCACTGGCTCTTAACTACCTGCAGCCAGCTCTAGGCACCAGCCCCATGCCTAGAGGGCTGCACTGTTTGCCCCATAACTCAAAGGAGAGCGAATTGTATATACTAATGTATATTTGTATATTATATCATATTATATATTATATTATATTACATTATATTATATTATATTATATATATTACTAATACTAGTATATAGTAGATTACTAATATCTACTAATAGTAAGTAGATAGTGACCAAAAGAAGCCAATATCAGTAGATATACTTGGAATGAATAGTATCATTTTTGTTTCTTCATTGACAGTACATTATCATTTTCAGACTGATCTCTTCCTCTCCATCTTCTCACCCTGATAGTTCACCCTCAACACACTGCTCACCAGTGGGCTCTGTAGGGCTGGATCTGTTCTGATGGCCACCTGCCATCAGGCCAACAGGCCCCAGACATGAAGCACACCTGCCTGCCATCTGGCTTGGTGCTCCAGGTTCAGTCTTGGTGAGCTGTTGGCAGGAACACCTCTAGCTTGGCAGGGATGCCACTCTGCTGCTGACCCAGGGCAGTTGGTGTTGGCCAGCCACCCCACCCCCTCAGCTGACTGCTCGGCTGCATGCCTCTCTAGGGTCAGGCCACTTCTCCTGATGACCCTACACTCCCGGCTGGCACGCCTGACCACTCTGCATGGCACTCCAGGGCCAGGTTCACTTGCCGTGGGCCAACCACATCTCTAGCACTCCCACTGTGGCCACTCAAGAGGCATAGGCCAGCTGGCCAATGAGCCCTGACTCTCCAGCCCATCTACCTGGATGCTCACAGGCTGTTCCATGGCCAGTTATACTCAGGCAGACACTCCACACCACAGCATGGCATCCCACACCCTGCTGCCTGACTGTCCCTTCAGAGCCACACAGGCTCCGGTGGCACCTCCTACACACAAGGCCACATGCCAGCTGATCTAGGGCCGGTAAAGCTCAGCTGCCTGGCACCAGGGACTTAGGTGCACCCATTCCATTGCCCTTTACACTGCTCCAGGGCCAGGCAGCTCAGCAAGTGACCTCTCCCTCACATGGCCGGCTTCAAACCAGCCTCTCTGGGGGCAGTCCCATTCTCCTGGGTCTCTGGGGCCCCAGACAGTATACGCTGGTGCCCTGCTTGCCACTCACTCCAGGGTCAACCTTGATTGGCAAGCACCAGACATGCCTCTAGCCTGCCAGTTCCAGCACCCTGCCGCTGCTCAACGGCTAGCTGACTTTGGCAATCAACCCAGTTCCCTCAGCAAGCCACTTGCTGTGTGCCACTCTAGGGCTGGGCCCATTTTACTGACAACCCTGAGGCCCCAGCGAGCATGAACCTCCAATGCCCCAGCATCTCAGGGCCAGGCTAATGGGGCTATGGGCCCTCAGTGCCTCTAGCACTCCTGGCATGGCCACTGAAGCAGGCACAGCTCCCTCAGCAGGTGACCCCTATGTCCTCTAGCTCACCCATCCAGCTGCCTCACCAGCAGCTCAAGGCCCAGGTGGCCTCAGCCAGTGCCTTCCACACTCCTGAGCCCCACAACACCCCCATTCTTCCACCCAGCCTGTTTCTGTAGGGCCATTCAGGTTCAGCCCGCACCCCCACCTCCCACAGTCCACTCCAGGGTGAGGCCAAGTCACTGACACCCCTTGCTTTCCCAGCCTAACTGCAAGACATTCCAGGACCAGGAGGGTTTAGCTGGCCCCACACACTTCTAGTCAGCACACAACACTCTGACTGCTATTCCTAGGCCAGGTAGGCTCAGCTCATGCGCCACGATGCTGCCCTATTAGTTACTCCAGGAACAGGTAGACTCAGCCTCTGCCCCACTTCCTTACTAGGTTGCACAGCAGCCAGCTGCTATAAGGTAAGGCATGCTATTACGGCAACCCTGAGGCACCAGCCACAGGACCTGAATCCTCTGCTCCACAGCATTCCTGACTCTCCCCCTCACTCCCCCATCTGATGTTAAAGGGCCAAAACAGTTCTGGAAGTGCCTCCCACTATCTCAGCCAACCTACCCCTCTCTCCAGTGCCACTAGGGTTGGGCTTGGTGTCACATGTGCCTCAGGCCACCTGACCCATCCCTGCTGCTTCAGGAAAAGGTGTGCTCCTCCAGGGCCCACAGCCGCCCATGACTCTGCCTGCTCCAGGACCATGCCAGCTCAGCCAGCACCAATCAGATCCAGCACACCCTTCCTGTGGATGAGCCAGGTGCATCTGAAGGCAACCTGTGGCACCAGCATACATGAACTGAATTCCCCAGCCCAGAGCATGCCCACCCAGATGCCCTGCCTGCTGTCCCAGTGCCAGAATGACTCAGGTGTGGCCTTCACACCCTCAGCCTGTCTACCAGCCACTCCATGCCAAGCCAGGCTCCAACAGTGTCCATGCCCATAGATGCCCACCATCTACCACCTGCTCCAAGGCCAGGCCTGCTTAGCAAGTGTGCCTGCACATCCAACATGCCCACCCCATCAGCCCACACGCTGCTGCAGGGCCATACCAGCTGGGCGTTGTTTACCACAACATGGCCAGTTGGGCTCAGCCAGCACCCCATGCGTCATTAAAACAGACACCCCGGCCCACACACTGCTCTAGGCCCAGGCCAGCTCTGCCAACAACTTCCATGCACAAACCAGGCCCACCAGCCATCACACTGGTCACTCCAGTGACAGGTTCTATTTGCCATCACCAGGCTCTCCCCTGAACTGGCAGCCTTGCCATCCCATGCAGTGCTACAGAGCCAGTGGGGCTCAGCCAGGAATTCTACTCCCTCAGCAGACCACTCAGCTGCCTGCTATTTAGAGCCAGCTCATTCTGCCAGTGACCCTGTGGCCCCAGTTGGCACACCCTGTCACTCAGCTTGGCACTCCAGGGCCAGGCTCATGAACACTGGGCCCTCTGTGCCTCTAGGACACTAAACTGCTCCACACCAACTATTTTAGGACCAGATCCCTGCACTTCTAATCCACAGGCTGCTCCAAGCCCAGGCAAGCACAGCTGGTATGTCTAATGTTCCTAGATCCTGCCTGCCTGGCTGCCCTGCAGGGTGCTCCAGGACAAGGCAGGCTCAGAAGGTTCTACGCACCCTCCGGTACCCCAAGACTGCCCACTGTCCACTCTGGAGCCAGGCCAGCAGGCTGACACCCCTCCAGGTCCCAGCCTGCCACCTGGACTCTAGCCCACCCGCACCACTGCCCCACCAACTGTTCCAGGTACACATAGACTCAGCCACCCAACTGCTCCCTCAGTAGGCTGCTAGGCTGCCCATTGATCTAGAGCTGGGCCCATATGACAGCAATCTGTTGCACCAGCCCCTACGATCTGAATCCCCCAGCCGAGAGCATGCCAACCTCACTGCCATGCTTACCTGTGTCAGGAATTAAAAAAAAAAAATGGTTCATGTGTGACCTCCCCCATTTCCAGCCCGCCTACCAGCCCCTCTACGGTCAGCCGAACTTGGATGATGCCTCACGTGCCTCAAGCTGCTGGCCCCTGCTGCTCTTGGGCAAGGCATGCTTTTCCATCAGCAACCCTCCCCACCACACCCCTTGCCGAAAGATACCTGCCATCCACTCCAGGGCCATACCAGCTGGCTAGCACCCAGCCACATCCAGCATGCCCCCCCTGCCACTATGTCCACCCTGCCACCCCACTTGTTGCTGCAGAGCCATGCCGGCTAGGGCAGCATCCATCACATCCTCAGCCCACCTGTTCATTGCAACACCTCAAGGCCAGCTCCACTGAAGCCTGCCCACACAAAGCAGGTTTGCGTACTGTCCCATTTGCTGCTGCAGGGCCAGGTCCTGCTGCCCTTCACTAGGCATGAACCCTAGCCTGCCAGCACCACAGCTCATCTGCTGTTCCAGGGCAGGATGGGATCACCCAGTGACCATGCTCCCTCAGAAGGCAGCACTGCCACCTGCTGCTCTAGCACCTGGCCCATTTTGTCAAAGACTCCGGGCCCCAGGCTGGCATGCTGTCATTCCTCCTGGCACTTCAGGACCAGGCTCACTCCCCCAGGGGCTGCCATGCTTCTAATATTCTAGGCAGCCAGGCACAGGACAACTGGACTGGAAACCCCTATGCTTTTAGCCTACCCACCCAGTTGTGCCATGAGCTGCTCCAAGACCAGGTGGGCTCTGAAATACTTGCCAAGTTCCTAATGTCCACCTGTCCCACCACCACTCCCAGCTGCTTGAGGACCATTCCACACTGGCCGGTGCATCTGGTGCCCTCCATCCACCCCAGGGCCAGGCTGGCCCACAGAACACCCCTCTCTTTCCCAGCTTGCCTCTAAGCTGCTACAGGGCCAGGCAGGCTCAGCTGTTGCCCACCATGGCTCTAGCTTGCCCATGCCACTCTCCCACACACTGCTCCAGTGACTTGAAGGAAGTTCACCTAGAGCCAGAGGTGCTCGGCCAGAGAGCCCAGCACCCAAGCCATCTGCTGGCTGCTCCAGAGCCAGGCTCAGTATGTCAGATCACCCTGTGTCCCAAGCCCACCCACTACCTGCTTCATTGCCAAGCTGGCTCCATTGATACCCCCTGCACCCATAGTACTATCATTGTCCATTTCATGGCCAGCCCGACTCTCCCGGCCTCCCTCCCCACTGCACTCCTACCCTGTCCACCATGCCACCCTGCCAGCTGCTCCAGGATCAGGTGGGCTAGCCCAGTGACCCAGCATCCCCAGAAGGCTACTCACTGGCCTGCCCCTCCAGCACCAGGATCACTTGTCCTGTGTCCACTGCACACTTTGCACATCCATTCCACAGCACCTTTCCCACTCCGGGGACAGGCCAGTTCAGTCGGTGACCCCCTTGCCCACAGTGCAATAACCCTTGTCCCCAGGACCAGGCTCCCAAGCCCAGGGTCCCCAGCTCATCTAGCCAGCTTGCCCTGCCACCACAGCTACTGTTCCAGGGCTAGGCTGGCTGGCTCTGGTAGTACCTCCTGAGTCCCCAGCTGGCCAACCATTAGTGCCAGGCAGGCTCAGCCAGTGCCCACAGCCACCACCTGGCAGCTGGCTGCTCCAGGACCACGTTGACTGGGCTGGTACATCAAGCTCCTAGGCCTTCCATACCCAGGCTGCCTCTGCCTGTGACTCATGTGCCCACAGCCTTATCACCATCCTCTCCAGAGTCAGTTTGCCAGCCTCCTCATACCCAAACCATCTTGCCTGCCACTCCAGGTCCAGGAGGGCTCAGCCAGTTCCCCCAGCACCCACAGATGCTGGCTGTCCATGGCTCCATCTTCCAAGAATTGGTCTTGCTCCCCTCCCTGCAGCGCAGCACTTAAGTGTTCCAGACTTGGTTCCTGGTTCTTCTGCATTGGGCTGCAGTCTTCACACAGCAAAACTAGGACTTGAGATAATATGATCGTTCGTCATCGAGTCAGAAAACATGCTGTTACTTGGAAGTGTAACTGTGTCAGAGCTTCGTCCGTTCACATTCCATCCTTCTGACTCCGGCAACTCTGGCTTGAAAATCCTATGTTTTTCCTACATATCTGTGCTGCATCTCTTGCAAGACTGTGTGTTTCTCTTCAGCCTGGGCTCTAAGGGGGCATGAAGGAGAGTAGTACGTGACATAGTGCCACTTCAGGTTCCATGTGCAGAGAGGCATCCCTGGGCTGGAAAAGAGTTATTTGACAAGTGAGCAGATAACATTACATAGGTGGGCAAAGTGTGGCACCTCTATGTCCAAATCAAAGATAGACTTCCAATCAAACTTTTGGCCATATCTGGACAATGGTATGCTGAATTGTCTGACACTGTATGTACCAGCGATGTTGGGACACACTTCACTTACAGACTAAGGAACTTATGACTGCTAATGAAGGGCTATACTATTGTAACAAAATGAGGAAATCAGTCAGTGGGTAGGAATTTGAGGAGAGGGAAGGGAAATCCCAGACTCTACGGAACTGTACTATGAAACTTAAAATTTTTTAAAAAGCCCAACTCTTACTTATATGCCAAATGATTTTAACAATGTTAAATGTCTGCTTCCTAGATTAAAATGACAGCTGTATTTCTAAAAATTTCACTGTTAAAACACTGCAAAAGTCATTTTATGTTTATATGTAAATATGCATAAAACTGAATTGAATTTAAATTAAAATAGGAATCTCCTTGACCAACCTGAAAAGTTCTTAGGATGAACACAAATCTTCACTGTTGGGACTGTCCTGGGTACTAACCATCTAACATGCAGGCCAAGGTGCAATGAATGGCAACACCTTTCACTCTCTGAACAAACATGCCCTTACAAAACCCCAGAGAATGACACTGACCTGTGAATGATACCACTGCCTTAAACCACTACTCTCACAAGCCACTGTCACATATGTCCAGTAAACTGCCCCCTAGATCCATAGCCAGGCTCCCATTTGATCTCATATACTTTCTGTACTTCATGTTTTTTGTTTGTTTGTTTGTTTTTTAATTTCAAAGCCAGATTTACAGAGAAGGAGAGACAGAAAGATCTTCCATTAAAAGGATACTTGGAGCGTGGTGGTGCAAGTGGTTAAGGTCCTCGCCTTGCACGCCCGGGATCCCATATGGGCGCCGGTTCTATCCTGGCAGCCTCACATCCCTTCCAGCTCCCTGCCTGTGGCCTGGGAAAGCAGTTGAGGATGGCCCAAAGCCTTGGGACTCTGCACCCACGTGGGAGATCCGGAAGAGTCTCCTGGCTTTGGATCGGCATAGCATCGGCAGTTGCGCTCACTTGGGGAGTGAATCATCAGACGGAAGATCTTCCTCTCTGTCTCTCCTCTCTGTATATCTGCCTTTCCAATAAAAAAAATAATAAAAATAAATCTTTAAAAAAAAAAAAGAATACTTGGAGCGCAAGTTTTCACAAAACAGAATACTTATACTTGGAAAAATACAAACAGTATTCATAGAAATAAATGTTTCAGGGACTGGTTTTGTGATGTAGCAGCTAAAACTGCAGCCCATAGATACTGGTTTGAATTCCAGCTTTTTGATTCAACTTCCTGCCAATGCACCTGGAAAAACAGAATGATGTGCTCACGTCCTTGGGTCCGAGCATCTGAGTGGAAGACAGGAAGTTCCTGGCTCCTGCCTTCAGCCTTGTCACTGCAGCCACTTGGGGCATGAACCAGCAGATGGAAGACCTCTCTAGCTCTGCCTTTCAAATAAATAAAGTAAACCTTAGGGAAAAAAGAAATAAAAAAGCTATAAATAAATTAAAAAAATTATCCCACAGATGGGCCGACTTAAGATGGCACTATACCCTAAGCTAATCTACAAATTCAAAAACAATTTCTATAAAAGTCCCCATTTGAAGAGATCAACACTCTGATCTTAAAGCTACCCATGATATGGTCTAGGAAGACAGCCTGTTTAGGGTCAGTTGAAGCTGCACATCTCCCATCTGCATAATACCATTTGCCCCCTTGAGTGTCAAATGATCTGTGACATCATTAAGTAGGACCTGGAGGGCAGTTTCGTGTTGTCCCCATTCCCCTCTCAGCCCTATCCAAGCCACACTGGGAAGGGCTCACTCTCTTGGCGGTGCGCTTCTTCACTGGCACTTTGGCTCTCTTCACCTCTAACACTCTCAGCCTCTCATATTCCCACTGCTCTCTCACTTCAGACGGACAAACCCCGAGAAGCAATCTCTCCCTGACCTTTCACGTTCTGGCTCACTCACCCTGAACATGACACTCATTTGTCTGTGTTCCTCACCATCTGAATAAACGTTACCACTTGTCCAAGCCATGTTGGTACTTGTGCTTAAAATGCTTTTAAAGTAAGGGGCAAGAACTTAGAAAATCAATATTTGGCAGAAATCTAGACCACAACATCCAGAATAGCCCCTCCCACATCCTGAAAAACAGCAACACAAGAGAAGAACTCACAATTCTCCATTTCAAAACTCACTACACAGCAATGTGACTCAGACTGTGCAGTACTGGCACAAGGAGAGAAAAGAACATGAGCAGCGCAGGATTCAGAATTTAGACATGATGCCACACATTTAAAGTCAAATGAATTTGATCGGGTTGGCATTGTGGCTCAATGGGTTACACATGCGAGAATTCCCACAGAGTGCCAGTTTGAGTCTCCACTGCTCAACTTCCCATCCAACTCCCAGCTAACGTGCCTGGGAAAACAACAGAAGATGGCCCATGTTCTTGAAGCACTGCACCCACATGGGAAACCTGGCTCCTGGCTTCAGCCAGGCCCAGACATGGCGGCTGTGGCAATTTGAGGAGTGAATCAGAGAATGGAAGACCTCTCTGTCTCTCCCATCTTTCTTGAAATTCATTAAAATAAATTCCTTTTAAAAATGATTTCTAACAAGGTGTTACTAGATGGTTCAGGGGAACAAAAATTCTCCAACATTGTTTCTGTGACAATTATATCACCATCTGTGGTAAAAATATTGTTGGCTCTTTACGTCAAACTAAAAGTAAAAAGTAATGCAAAATGAACAAAGACCAAAACATGCACTAGGTATTATAAAATTGTTAGAAGCAAGCATAGCAGCATACTTTCATAACCCTGGAATAGTACTCTTTTTTTTTTTTTTTAAGATTTACTTATTTTTATTGGAAAGTCACATTTACAGAGAGAAGAGACAGAGAGAAAAGTCTTCCACCTGTGGGTTCACTCCCCAAAGAGCTGCAATGGCCAGAACCTAGCCAAGCCAGGGCCTTCTTCCCGGTCTCCACAAGGGTCCAGGGGCCCAAGGCTTTAGACAGTCCTCTACTGCTAGAGCTAGACGGGAAGTGGAGCAGCCAGGATAAGAACCGATGACCACACGGGATCCTGGTGCATGCAAGGTGAGTACTTCAGCCACAAGGCTACCGCACCAGGCTCTAGTTAAGTGCTCTTATAAAAGGTCTAATCTAAAACTGGTATATGACCTTAACAGACAGTTTTCTAAGAAAAATATACAAATAGCCAATAAGCACGAGAAAAGATGCTCAGTATTAATAGTCATCAGGGAAGTATAAACCAAGATCACATTCACATACCACTAACTCCTTAGGACAGCTGCAATCAGACAGACAGACAGCAAGTGTCGGCAGGAAGGAGACAAACTGGAACCCTCATTTACTGCTGGAAGGAACAAATGTAAAAACGCTGTGGTCACTTTTAGAAATGGGCATTTCCTTAAATAATCAGATACAATGACTATATGCTCCAGTAATTCCACTCTGATAACAGGTTCACAAAAACACAGGGCTGGGGCCACAGCATGTTAGGCTAAGCTTCCACCTGCAGTGCTGGCATCTCATTGGGTTACCAATTCCAGTCTTGGCTGGTCCACATTTACTAAGCCAGCTCCCTGCAGTGGCCTGGGAAAGCAGCAAAAGATGGTCCAAAGCCTGGGCCCTGCATCCACATGAGAGACCTGGAAGAAGTTTCTGGCAACTAGCTTCAGATCAGCTCAGCTGCAGCCATTACAGCCTCTTGTGAACAGGTGACCCTGCAGATAGAAAATTCGCTTTTTCTCTCTCTGATTTACAAATCAAAACATTTTTAAAACTATATAAATGGAAGCAGTATTCATAACAAACTGTGAAAACACCTAATGATTTTATCAATAAAATATAATCTTCAACAATATTATTGGCTATAAAGAGGAATAACTTCCCATGTTTATACAACATAGATGAACTTTATAATATGTTGCTGAGCATGAAAAAAAAAAAAATCCAGCCACAAGACTCCACGCTTGAGAAAAGTCCAGGTAGGGAGATTAAAAAAAAAAAAAAAAAAAAGGGAGGGCTTGGTTTGTAAAAGAACAACTGGTCCTGACACAGTGGCTCAATTGGTTAATCCTTCCCTTACAAGCACTACGATACAGTATGTGCTGTGACAGTGTCCTGGCTGCTTCACTTGCTACCCAGCTCCCTGCTTGCGATCTTGGAAAGCAGCAGAGAGTGGTCCAAAGGCTTGGGACCCTGCACCCACCTGGGAGACAGGGCTCCTGATGGGCTCTGCTATGGCAGTTGTGGCCATTTGGGAAGTGAATTAGTGAATGGAAGATCTTTTTCTCTCTCTGTAAATCTGATGTGCCATTTTAAAAAAAGGAGAAGCAGCAGCAAAAGTGTTAACTTTGCTAAATGTGAACATGCTACCATGGTCATATTGTGGTGGTCATTTATTTTTGGTGCATGTCAAAGTAATAAGGGATAAAGTGTTATGTCACCAACTTACTGTCAAATGTTTCAGCAAAAAAGAAAACTAAGCTAATGTGACAGACACTAATTAAAAAATTAGTGAATTAAAAGGATACTAGATTGGCATTGTGGCTTAGCAGGTAAAGTCTGCCTTTTAGGCCTGTATCCCATGTGGTGCCAGCTGATGTCCCAACTGCTCTACTTCCCATCCAATTCCCCATAAGTGGCTTGAGAAAAACAGCAGAGGATGCCTCAGGTGTTTCAGTCCCCCACCCATGTGGGAAACCCGGAAGAGGCTCCTGACCTAAGACCAGCCCACCTCTGGATGCTGTGGCCATACGGAGAGCAAACCAGGAGGCAGAAGATTTCTTTCCCTATCCACCTCATTTTCAAATAAACAAGTAAATAAATAACTACACTTTAAAAATAGACTTTCTGAATATAGTTATACCAGATTCATATGTTTTAAATGAGTTTTCCAAAAATCTATCATAAATTAATACACTCAGGGGTTAGAAAAACACCTTTTGATCAAACACTTAAAATCTCTGAATGAAAAATGAATGCAAACTAATAAAAGGAATCACAGCATTTGAAAACAACTACCTAAAGAACAGCGTTGTGGTGCACTGGGGTAAGCTGTCATCTGCAGGACTGGCATCATACAGGCTCCAGTTCAAATCCCACTTGCCCCGCTTGTAATCTAGCTCCCTTGCATTACTAAGGCATCTCATTGCCCAGGAAAGCACCCATGGGGAGCACCCAGCTAGAGGTCCTGGCCTGGGGTTCAACTGTCAAGGCCATTTGGGGAGTAAACCATCAAACCAACAAATTCTCTCTTTCTCTTCATTCTAAGTCTTTAGAAAATAAAACATTACTTATCATTTCCTATGTATTGAGGCAAAGAATATACTACAAATACGTGAATTCAAATGAGAAATAAATGTTTACACAGTAACTCCAAGAATAATTTCTTATAAGTGAAAAACGGAAAACTTAAAATAGAAGAGTTGTGGTAGATAGTATCTTTGATTTCTTGGTTAAGGTGCTAACAACCAGCAATCAGCGGTCCAATCAGCACCAGATCATTTCTGACATGATGCACCAAATCTTTTTGTAGAAGTAAAAAGATGAGACAAACAAACGAGGTGGTGATGACTCAATTGACTAACCCTCCCCTTGCAAGTGCTAGTATCCCCATACTGCAATGGTTTGTGTCCCAGCTGCTGCACTTTCCATCCAGCTCCCTGATTGTGGCCTGGGAGAGCAGTAGGATGGCCCAAAGCCTTAGAACCCTGCACCACGTGTGGACCTGCACCCAAGGACAAGCTGCCACCTGCGCTCTGGACACGCACTAGGGCCAAGTTGCCACCTCCCCTTCCCGGACCCCTGTACCCTGGGGGTCTTACCTTGTAGATGTCCGTTTTCTCCTCAGAGGTCACATGGTGCTGGTGAAGCCCAGTGGGTCTGTGAACTCCTCCAGCCAGGCTCAAAGTCCAGGCACTCTGGGGGCGGCACCAACTCCACCTGGCACACAGCGGGCCCCATGTGGGTTCACCATGGCGGCCACCGTGAGGCCCTCCCCAGGTGGGGTGCAGGTGGACAGCAGGTGGGAGTAGGGTCAACTGGAGTCCACGAGCCCTGTCATGTCCTCTTGCGGGGCCCACAGTGCATCTTCGGGCAGCCCTAGGGCTTTCCATGCAGAGCCCAGCAGTGTGTCCTCTTCCTCTGCTGCTTCTTCACTGACTGAGGGTGCGGGGCCACAGCACCTTGCAGGAACTGACCATGCGGCCAATTGCTCCACCTCAGCACCCTCAGCACCACGCAGGATTTCTCCACCAATGGGGACCCTTTTCTTCCTCTTCTCCGACCCCAGGGCGCCTCGCTGTGCTTCCTTTCCTCGCCCTGGAGAAATTCTGCACTGCCCAACAGGGCCTGGGGCCCCTCACAGCACTGGGCCCTGCAGCGCAGGAGGGGAGAGATGCAGCTGCTTCTCCAGCATGGAGGACCTTGGAGGGCTCCAGGGGGCAGAGGTTGTGCTTCTGGAGAGGAGGACTCTCCCTCGCTGCCACCAGCACCACCTCCCGTGGGCGTCTCGATGGACATCCGACCTGCTCCACCTATTGTTCAAAAAAAAAAAAAAAGGTTTATTTATTTGTATTGGAAAGGCAGACTGGAATATAGAATGGGGGAGATAGAAGTTTATGTTCACTCAATCACACCCCTAATAGCCAAAATGAACCAGGAGGTTCTTCTTGGTCCCCCAAGTGAGTGCAGCTCCCTGCCTGTGGCCTGGGAAAGCAGTTGAGGACAGCCCAAAGCCACCGGTCCACAGTGATGTGCACTATAGCAGAGATGCGTATTTCCGTATCCAATGTCCTCCTGACTTGTTACTGAGGACAAGAACCTCCCTCAAGAACCATAGGCTCTGGCATGATGGTGTGGACTCAAATAGCTACAGGTGGGAGCAGGGCAGCAAGCTCAGCTGTGGCCTAAACACTGCAGAGGAGAGAGGTGGGCCAGATATCTGGGGGTTCGTGTAGTGTTCAGGTCCACAGGGACCCCGGCCATGCCTTAATCTTTCAAAGCCACCTGTGCAAAATTTGAGTGAGCAGAAAGGAGATGAAAGGTGGAGGCCAACTGCAGAGGAGAGGACCTCTTTGGCCTCAGCTGGGAAAGCTGTAGGGATGGCGCCTTCCGATACATGCATACATACACACACATCCTGTTCTTCTCTTCCATGTTTCTGGGGGAAGGCACATGCCACTTAGTGAATGACCTTTTCTTCCAATTCTGATAGTAAAATGGATGCTCCACCAGAAGGAGCACTGTTCTTTTGTCTTGCAACCTCCTGGCACACAACTGGAGTCATGCATGCTTCAGCTTAACCAGGCAGCCATGTCTCCTTGGAGTGCCTTTGGGAAGTTACATGGAAACATAACTTTAGAGAGTAATCAAGGTCAACCCCAGGAGTGACAAATGGCTCACAATGGCCATGAAGGGATGATGCTCCAAGCCAGGTGCAGGGCGCACAATGTGCATGTCCTTCTAACACACCAGTCCCATGGATACCATTGTCAAATGTGCAATGGAACGCAGACCTGCTGGTGTTGTGCACCTGTCCCAGGTTCACAGCACAAGGTCAGAATGTGGAGTCACAGAGGTGGCCTAGATGGGATCTCCAGGAGCCTCACATTACATGAGTGACAGTATCACGCCAATGACTTGGGCATTTCCAGGCTGATGTCTCTCTCCTGGAAGCTGTGGCATGGAGCAGTTCTTCTGGGAAAGTTGTCCAGGTCCAGGCCTTCAGCTTGCCTGAATCCTGGCCCTCAGACAGCAGCCTGAGTGGGGCTGGTAGCCTGGCAGACAGCAGCCTTTTATTAGACAAACTGCAGAGCCAAATGCTCTAGCATTTCCATGGAATGCAGTGAGTCTAGGGATTGGAAAGTGTCAGGGGCTTCCTCTGGGAAAGCCTTTCCTATACAGTGATGGAAAGTGATCCTGGCCGAGGATGGCCCTGGGGTCCCCCATTCAGGTGAGGCTGTCCTTCATCCTGCAGTCAGACTGGGGAAGGTAAGAAGCAGGCCAGGAACAGGGCGGTAGTGGTCTTTTTGTCTCTGTTCCCCTGTGTGTATTAGCTTTTTTGCCAAGAAGCCCCATGTGTAGACTTCCAGGGTTCTCCTTTAAACCCACTTCTGGCCTCATCTCTTCTAGGGCAGGACTCACCCCCTCCTCTGACATCTGGGCCTTCCTGCACTGTCCCGCTGCAGACCCAGCCTCTATACACATGGAGCCTCAGGCTTGCCACGGATCCTGGGCAACATCTGGCCTCTCTGGGAAACAGGCCAGGCTCACCAAGCCAGAAGCTATGAATTCCATTTGGGCTTCCCGTGGTGGGTGTCAGGGATCCAAGGTTTTGGTCTTCCACATGCCACTTTTCAGAGTGCACCTCAGTAAGATGCTGGAATTGAAAGCTGCACCAGCACGGGAAATGGGTAACCTGCTGTGGCTTGTGCAACCCAATGGGTTCTAACTACCTGCATCTGATACTTGCTCTCTCTGGACCTATGTTTTTAACTAAAATGAATTATGTATAGTTGAAGGTTGCTAAAGAGAACACTAGTTTTCTGTGTTTGAATCAAACTCTCACAGCATAAAAGCTTGACATACATTATAAATCCAAGAATTGCACACAGAAATCTTACACTGAGCATTTCTTCAAGCCTCTCCAGGAAACACTGACACCCCTATAGTCAGCTCTTTTCTGCTCCAGCCAGCAGAGCCAGTAACCTGGACAGGGAGAGGGACTGGGGATGAAGTCCTGACAGGAAAACAGTAATGGTAGAAGTCTGGTCTCTGGAAGCCTTCCTTTACTACTCCTTTTACACTCCTCCCCCTCCAGTCCTTTAGCTAAACAATAGGATGCTAATGAGTCCAATTAGTCTAGGTGCCTTTAGCAGCAATCCCATTTCCTGAACTGCTCAGCTTAACGAGTGCTAATTAACTCCTCAGCCCACAACACTTTTCAATTTGTGAAATAACACCTGTCTCCTGTTGAACTCAAAATAACCAAAAATAGGAAAAGGAGTGCATAAATTATTTGTTATTTGGAACTATTTTAAGTTATCAGCAGTTATGTAGGAATAGACAGAGAAACTTTCTTGCAAACTTAGTGGGGTGTTAGTGTGATGTTCCTGAGAAGCCAAAATTGTTGGAAAATTTTTCCCCTTATATTTTCTTTACATGGAAGTCAAAGCTACAGTGAAAGAGGCAGAATCAGAGATGAAGAGATAGAGAGATAGACAGAAAGGCAGAGATGTAGCAAAACCAGTACTGACAGGGACATTCAGAACATTGAAAAATATCAAAATCAAAATCCCAACCATTTGATCATGGCTCATTGCTACTAAGAAACCATGTGAGCTTGAAGGCCAAAGGGCCGTGTGACCTTTTGCACTGAGGAGCTCCAATTTTCATGAACCAAGGTCCACCCAAGTCTGGGTATCTCACAGGTGGCTCCAAGTAATTAAGTGGGTGGTTAACTTATGCACTGAACCAAAGAAGAGCCAGGCATGGGCTGTCCAGCCCAGATAGGTAGGGAATTTGTGGTATTTCCCACCTCACCTTGCAAGCTACTGTGAATTACCCCTTTTCAAGCTATTGTGGGTTATTGGGCCCCTAAAAAACCCTGTGAATGTGATGTTCAGGGTCGCATTCCAGTAAGAGCTGCTGGTCCCGCTGGCCAGTGGGTCAGTTGGTTGCCTGCTCTCAACCAAGAACCTCTGTGTTGGTGATGGCTGGAAGCCCTAGCTCGAGCTTGAATAAACCGCCCTTGTGTGCTTACATCAACTTCAGATTCCTGGGGATCTCAAAATCTGGTCATAACAGCATCAGGTGTTTACAAATAGAAATATCACAAACAAATGATCTAATAAGATATACCAAGGACTTACTTTAAAAATGCAAGAAGCAAAAAATGATAAAAAAAATCACAGCAATAACAAATGCAATCGAACCTAAAAAACTACAAATTGTAACAAGAGCCAGTTTTTAAAGAAGATGAGCAAAACAAACTTTCAGCCAGACGAGTAAAGAAATGCAAGAAAGAAAAAGCAAGTAAAATTAGAGATGAAAAGGAAAACATTTTAGAAAACTAGTAAGGTGATCTCTCCTTGCTGAATAAACCTTTTGATCATTATAGGGTGTCCTTCTTCCTCTTTTTTTTTAAAAAGATTTATTTTTATTTTTTTATTTTTTTTTGGAAAGGCAGATATACAGAGAGGAGAGACAGAGAGGAAGATCTGTCCCATGATTCACTCCCCAAGTGAGCACAACGGCAATTGTTATGCTAATCCGAAGCCAGGAGCCTCATCTGGGTCTCCCACGCAGGTGCAGGGTCCCAAAGCTTTGGGCCGTCTTCCACTGCCCTCCCGGGCCACGGAAAGGGACCTGGAAGGGAAGCGGGGCTGCCGGGATTAGAACCGGCACGCATATGGGATCCTGGGCATGCAAGGCGAGGACCTTTAACCACTTGTGCCACCGCTCTGGGCCCCCTTCTTCCTCTTTTAATGCTTTACACATTAAAGCCTATATCATCTGATATAAGAGTGGCTATACCAGCTCGTGTTTCCTTTTCCATTAGCCTGGAATATCTTTCTCCATCCTTTGACCTTCAGTTTCTGCTGATCTTTGCTGGTGAGATGTGCCTTCTCTAGGCAACAGATAGATAGATATTTGGTTTTAATCCAATTCAATAAGCTACAGTGCTTGATTGATGAGTTCAAGCCATTTACATTCAGGGTTAATACAGATAGGTAGAAATTTGTTCCTGTCATTTTAGCAATAGGTTCTTCATTGATGTGTTCATAGGTATTCCAAGACCACCAAAGGAGGTTTGAAATAGAGGAAAACTACAGTTTTTTTTTCTACGAAAGTTTGATTTATGTATTAGGTAGAGCTTGAGGAAAAAAAATACTGAAATCAAATAATCACAGTAACATACTATGCTAAGAGTTATGTGAATATAGTCATTGATCTAAACAAATCTTATTTTAATTTCATTTTTCCTATGAGACAAAACACATTTTGACTTCTCTTCAGCATATCCAAATTGCCAACATCATTGCTGTTGTATTTTGAGATCATTTTTGTAAAATAAGAGAATATCTCAGGAATGGGCCTGATGCTATTGCTCAGTGGCAAATTTCCTCCCTTTGCATGTTTCAGGGGCCCATGTGGGCACCGATTTGTGTCTTGGCTGCTTCACTTCCATTCCAGCTCCCTGTTTGCACCTTTAGAAAGCCTTTGGGACCTGCACCCATGGGGGAGACATGGAATGGGCTCCTGCTTCTGGGCTTTCGATCAGTTCAGTTGCAGCCACTGTAGCCACTTAGGACGTGAACCCAGAACAAAAGACATTTCTCTGTGTCTCTACGACTCTGCCTTTCCAATAAATAAATAAATAAAATCTTAAAAAAAGAAGAAAAGCATATCTGGTTACCAGCATTGGGGTGCCATGAAAGCCAGTAAGATAATTAAGATGGATATTAAACAGGGGCAAAAGAATAAATCCCATTCCAGACAGGATGGAGGACCACACAAGTGAGATTTCACCACACTAATCAGAATACCACACAACTGAAAACTTACAAACTGCTTACTACCAGAATTTTCCATGCACTCTTTTAATGCAATTGGCTGTACGTAATCAAAACCACAGAACAATGTATAAAACCATGGACTGACTTAGGATTGGCCATAGGGGGGGATTATTACAACAAAACAGTTCAGAAATAACACTGTACAATTATACTCAAATGATTCTCAATACAGGTAGCCTAGCTAAATCAATCGAACAATATTGTTTTAAACAAATAGTGCTCATCAAAATTGAATATTCATATGCCTTCCATCCCAAATAACTAACCTGCGTATGTACCTGATGTTATACACAGGAAAATAAACAGTTGAGGATGAACCTAAATGTAAAAGCCAATAGTTACAACCCCACTTGTGAGACCCACATCTCACACGCCAGTGCCTGAGTTCAAGTCCCAGCGCCATTCCTAACTCAGCTTCCTGCCTGGCAGGCAACAGATGACTGTGTAAGTATTTGAATCCCTGTCACCCACAAGAGAAATCTGGATTGAGTTCCTGGCTTTACCCTGGCTGGGAGTGAACCAGCAGATGGAAGCTTTATCCCTTCTCTCTTTCAAATAAAATGAAAATAAGGGAAAAACTGAACTCAAAAGGAAATGCTCTATAACAAAAGCGAAAACCACAGAACTTCTACATGGAGAAAAAAAAAATGACTACAGCCACAGATAAGGAAAATGCTTCCTAAATGATACGAAAACTAAAATCCATCAAAGGAAAACAGGTTCTGCAAACCACTCTTTCAAGCAGATACTATCAG
This sequence comes from Ochotona curzoniae, assembly GCF_017591425.1. Lineage (NCBI taxonomy): Eukaryota > Metazoa > Chordata > Mammalia > Lagomorpha > Ochotonidae > Ochotona > Ochotona curzoniae. The sequence continues at coordinate 47,026 of NW_024467019.1, forward strand.
AAAAATGAAAACACAAATTACACACAAGAATAAAGTTTTTGTAAATCATGTGTCTGACTAAGGACTTGCATTTAGTATAACAAAGTATACTTTTCTTAAGAGTGTTCAAAGCCAACCCAACAAACACTCCACTGAGGAAGATGCACAAACAGCTAACATGAACAGAAACAATGCACATCATCAGTAGCCTTTAGGAAAATGCAAATTAAACTACAAGGAAATACCAGTACATACTTAATAAAATGGCCAGAACCAAAACAAGAGACAACACATGTTTGCCAGAACATGGAAAAACCGGAAGCCTCTACATTACTGGGGGGATGTAAAATGGTTCAGCCACATATGTCCACACAAAGTGTTATACCTAAACAGGCATTACTATTATTCCTAACAGCCAAACACTGGAACAATCCATCGATCTTCAACTAGTAAACAAGTAGAAAGGTACGTAAATACAAGGAAAATACTATTCACCAATAAAAACAAATGAAGTGGGGCCCAACACAGTAGTCTAGCAGTTAATCCTCAACTGGCATGCTCTGGGATCCCACATGGGCACCATTCAGGCCCTAGCTGCTCCAGCTTCTCCCCCTGCCCCCCTCCCCCAGCTCCCTGCTTGTAGCCTGGGAAAGCAGTCAAGGATGGACCAAAGCCTTGGGACCCTACACTCACGTGGGAGTCCCAGAAGAAGCTCCTGGCTCCTGGCTTCAGACTGCCTCAGCTCTGGACACTGCAGCCACTTGGAGAGTGAATCAGTGGATGTAAGATCTCTCTCTTTCTCTTTCTCTCTCTCTCAACTTGCCTTTCCAACATAAAATAATTTTGAAACATTCTCCCCCAAAAAAGTTTTATTTTTATTGGAAAGGCAGATTTACAGAGAGAAAGATTTTTTTCATCCACTACTTCACCCCTCACATGGCCACAACAGCCGCAGCTGAGCTGCCAGAAAGCAGGAGTTCCTTCCTGGTCTCCCGCGGGTGCAGGGTCCCAAGGCTCTGAGTTGCCCTCAAGTGCTTTCCCAGGCCACAGGCAGGGAGCTGGATGGAAAGTGAAACAGTTAGGATATAAACCAGAGCCCAAATGGGATCCTGGCACATACAAGGTAGGGATTTTGGCCACTAGGCCACCATGCCAGGCCCAATTTATCCACTTCTAAGAAAAATGCTGCAACTCACCATAATACTGACACCAGACTGGAACAGCTCTATGGGTAGAGAATTCTTTCATAGTGAGAATTCAAGCGACACCCAGTTGGCAGATATTCCAAGCAGATATTAACTTTAGACCGCTACTTTTCTTTGGTGACCATTTCAACACCTCCTTTGCTGCCAACAATCTGAATTAAAAAAAAAAAAAGTAAAAATTAGTATTTAAGTAGAGTCAAGCATTCTCTGCTAAACACATAAATTACTCTGGGCTTCAATTTTAGATTTCAACAAATAAATGACAATAGTGACATCTGTAATATTTACAGGCAAACAAAAATATATAATGATTATTAAGGCTTCTTTGTTGCTTTTCTTGTTAAGACTTATTTATTGGGCCCAGCACGGTAGCCCAGTGGCTAAAATCCTCGACTTGTAGAAGCTGCTATACCATATGGGTATATGTGCCTATCCCACCAGCTCTGCTTCCCATCCAACTCCCTGATTGTGGCCTGGAAAAGCAGTCGAGGATGGCCCAAAGACTTGGGATCCTGCACCCACGTGGGAAACCTGGAAGAGGCTCAAGGCTCCGGGCTTTGGATCATGTAGCACCAGGCTTTGTGGTCACTTGGCGAGTGACTCATCAGGCAGAAGAACTTCTCTGTTTCTCATCCTCTGTGCATATCTGACTTTGTAATAAAAAAAAATAATCTTTTTAAAAAGATTGATTTATTTTTGGGCCCAAAGCAACAGCCTAGTGGGTAAAGTGCTCGACTTCCATACGCCAGGATTCTATATGAGCACTGGTTCATGCCCTGGCTGCGCCACATCCCATCCAGCTCCCTGCTTGTGGCCTGAGAAAGCAGTCAAAGACGGCCCACACCCTTGGGACCCTGCACCCATGTGGGAGACCTGTCAGAATTTCCTATCGTCAGACTAGCTCAGTTCTGGCCACTTGTGCAGTGATCCAGCTTACAGAAGATCTTTTGCTCTGTCTCTCCTTCCCTCTGTATATCTGACTTTCCAAATGAATAATTTAATTAAAAAAAAAAACTTTATTATTTGGAAAGGCAGATCAGGTTTACAGAGAAAAAGAGAGGCAAAAAATGATGTTCATCCACTGAATCATTACCCAAATGGCCATAATGGCCACAGCTGAGGTGAGCCAGACATTTCTTCTGATTCCCACAGGGGGATAAGGTCCCAAGGTTTTGAGCCACCCTCTTCCTCTTTCTCAGATCGCAAGCGAGGAGCTGTATGGGAAGTGGAGCCACCAGGACACTCACTCAACCATAAGGGATCCTGGCACTTACAGGTGAGCATTTAGTCATTGAGCCCTCATGCCAGTCCCTCTCACGGAGTTTTTCTTGTTTGTTTGTTAGTTAGTTTGTTAAGGCTTATTTATTTTTATTGCAAAGTCAGATTTACAGAGAGGAGAAGAGACAGAGAAGATCTTCCGTCCATTGATTCACTCCCCAAGAGACTGCCACGGCTAGAACTGAGCCAATTATCCAAAGCTAGCAGCCAGAAGCCTCCTCCAGGTCTCCCATGTGGGTGCAGGGTCCCAAAACTTTGGACCATCTTTAACTGCTTTCTTGGGCCATAAGCAGAGAGGATGGGAAGCAGGGCTAACAGGATTAGAACCAACGCCCATATGGGATCCTGACACATTCAAGGCAAAGACTTTAGCCACTAGGATACCATACTGAACCCTCTCTCAAAAGTTTTAAACTCTAAGGCCCGGCGCGGTGGCGCAAGGGGTTAAAGGTCCTCGCCTTGCACGCCCGGGATCCCATATGGGCGCCGATTCTAATCTCGGCAGCCCCGCTTCCCTTCCAGCTCCCTGCCTGTGGCCTGGGAAAGCAGTCGAGGACGGCCCAAAGCTTTGGGAACCTGCACACACGTGGGAGACCCAGAAGAGGCTCCTGGCTTCAGACCGGCATAGTATCGGCCTGTTGCGCTCACTTGGGGAGTGAATCATCAGACAGAAGATCTTCCTCTCTGTCTCTCCTTCTCCTCTCTGTATATCTGCCTTTCCAATGAAAAAATAATAAAAATAAATCTTTAAAAAAAGAAAAAGTTTTAAACTCTAAAGTTTAATTCATATTAGAGTGCCTACACTGAAACTAGACATTTAACAGATTTACTCTATGTGTACCTCTTGTCTGGTTTGAAGACCAGCCGAATTTCTGTCTCTAACTAAATTATTCATACTATACAAAATAAAAGGCAACAGATAAAAGGCTCAGCTGCCGGTTCCACTCACATGGAAACCCAGACTGAGTTCCTGACTCCTGGATGTGGCTTGGCCCTGCGCTAGTAACTGCAGACGTGTGGGCAGTGATCAGCGGAAGGGAGGTCTCCCTGTTGGATTCTCTGCCACTCAAATAAATTACAAATAAGTCACAATGGGTTAAGAATAAACACAGCAACATTCTCAGCAGCAATCATGGAAAGGAAGAAACAAACTTTCACATCATTTTACTGAACTAAAATGATTCATAATTTAATTTTTAAAATCTGTATTCTTATTCAAAAGTGAAATGAGAAGAGCTCTTCCATCCACAGGAGCTTCATCCAGGTCTTCCATTATAGGCGACAAGGGCTCAAGAACCTGTGCCATCTTCTGGTGATTGTCCCAGGCCATCAGCAGGGGTTGATCGGAGTAGAACAGCCAGGACCTGAACAGTGGGCTGGCAGCTGTGCAGGCAGCAGCTCTACTCATCACAAAACCAACTCAGTCTCACATCATTGCAAAAGCTCTCCACAAAAGCAAGATTCTTTTTGCTGAATATGCATGTATGTGTATATGTTAAAACTCAAAGCAACAAGCATGGAAGAGACAGACATGTTTCTTCCATCCAGTGGTCCACTCCCCAGATGGCCACAATGGCCAGGCTAAAGCCAGAAGCTGGAACTCCGTCTGGGCCTCCACATGGGTACAGGGATCTAAGGAACTGGGCCATCTTCACCTTTTCCCCTCAGGTCATTCTCAGGCAGCTGGATGAAGGCAGAGCAGTCAGGACTCACACTGGCAACATAGGCAGCAATTCCATCCACAACACCACACAGGCCTCAAGAAGCAAGTGTCTACTTCACTTCCCACTGACCTTCTTCCTCATTATACTAGAACATATGATCTATCAAAAACATAAGGAAAACAAAGACCTGCAACACAGGACGAAGCAAAAGGAAAGCCCCAGAGGTTCTAGGCTACTAGCTAACCTTAAAAACAGCTGGTCTGGAGTGAGCAGCAAAGATAACTCAGGAAACAGCATCCCATAAAGGTATCAGCTGATGTCCTGGCTGCTCCACCGCCCATCCAGCTCCTGGCTTGTGGCTACGAAGGCAATAAAGGACGTATCAAGTCCTTGGTACCCTGCATTCAGGCTGGAGACTCAGAAGGACTGGCTCAGCCCCAGCTATTAGGATCATTTGGTAAATTTGATGATGGATGGAGGATCTCTGTCTCTCCTTCTCTCTGCACTACTCTTTCCAATAAAAATAAGTGAATCTTAAATATAGAGAGATCCAGGGCCTGGTAGAATGGCTCATTGGCTAAATCCTCACCTTGCAAGCACCAGGATCGCATAGAGCTTACAGTTCCAGGTTCTAGCTGCTATACTTGGCATCCAATTCCCTGCTTCTCTTTCCCTCCCTTCCTCTCCTTACAAGAGACTGGTAAGTTGTATTAAAAGCAATTAAAAATACCAAGCATGAGTTTACTCAAAAGCAGAGAAATAAACTGACGGAAGCCCAAGAATGTGGACTGGGCCTCCTCAGGTGCTGAGGCCTGTGCAATGTTTGGACAGTGTGCCCCAAAGCACAGTTCATCTGGGCCAGCTGGGGACATCAAGTGCCACATCAGGAAATGCAAAGCAGAACAGATCAGATCATTCTCCTGGCCAAGCTTGCACCAAGTACCCGGGTCTCTGGATGCACTAAGGTGGACTTGGGCAGCCAGCGGATCTGGAAAAGATCTTCTCAACCCTGATGCAATAAAGCTAACAATGTGTCAGAACTGCCCAAACCACTCAAGCAACACTCTGGGAATGTTCTTCCTCACATCGGGGTCTCTAAGGTGTCATCAAAAGGCCATCTCCTATCCCCGGGAGCTGATGCAGTTCAACAGCAAGGAGCGGCCCCCTCCACTCCAACACCTCACTTCCATCAGTGGACAGATCAACAAAACAGAAAATCAGCCAAGAAACAACAGGGCTAATCTGCACTATGGACTAACAGAACTTCATTGCCATCTGAGAGAACTCATTCCACACCTCCAGAAACCATCCTTTTCATCAGTACCTTGAACTTTCTTATCATGGTTCACTGCTAAGATATAAAGCAAAAGTCTCAATAATTTTTTTTTAAAAATGAAACCATATCATTTCTCTTTTCTGATTACATTCTGATCACAATCTAATTCAGTTAGAAATTAATGACTTACAAATATCTAAAAGATACGTAAACTCACACATGACTTAACAAATTGCTCCTAAGCAAAGAGCCACAGAAGAAATCAAGGAGAATCAAAAGCTTCCTGTAAACAAATGGAGATAGCACAATGCATCAGAATTGAAGGGACACAACAACAGCAGTGCTGACAGGGACATTTGGGGCGGTCAGTGCTTATACTAAGAAATGGAAAGGCATCAGATAAACGGCATCAAGGCAAAAGACAAACAACACAAACCACAAAATTACTAGGAGGAAAGAAATTAGACAATAAACAAAATAGAAAAAAAGATAAAAGATCAATGAAGAACACATTTACTGAAAACTAAGCAACACTGATATATCACTAACCCAAATAAGAAAAAAAGGAAAGAGAGAGAGAGAGAGAGACAAAGAGAGAAAGGAAAAAAGGAAGGACATCCCCAAGGACAGAAATGGAGCAGGCCTGGCAGGAAAGCACGAACCCGAGGCACCTGTGCCCACTCTACACAGAGACCACACTGCGTGCTAGACCCCAGCTTCCCTCTCATCTCTGCACCAAGGACTCCAGCCCTCCCAGAAAACAACACACAAAGCACAAAGCCACAGCCTGCCATGATGACCCCCACCCTGAGGGCGAAGCCACCACCTGAGCTTCTCCACCCAGAATGCAGGACTAAGCTGCCACCTGAGCTCCTGGATCTGATGCCTAGGGCAAAGAAACCTCATGCCTTTCATGGACCATGCCAATGACCAAGCTGCCACCAGCCCTCCCAGACAACACACAAAAGGGCCAAGGCACTGCCTGCCCTCCAGGAACACTCACCAAGGACCAAGCCACCGCCTGCCTCCTGGACCCTGCACCTAGGGACAAGCCACTACCTGCCCTCCTAGACCCCACGCAGATGGCCAAGCTGCAATCTCGCCTCCTGGAATCCTCACTGAGTGCTAAGCCATGGCCCATCCTCCTAAACCCTGCAGGCAGGCAAGCAGCCACCTCCACTCCTGCACCATTGTGATGGAGATGGCCAAACTACCCTTGCCCTAGGGGACAAGCTTCCACCTGCGCTCCCACACACAGGTGCTAAGGCCAAGCTGCCGCCTCCCCTTCCTGGATCACTAGAACTTGGGGGTTCTTACCTTGTAGGTGTCCGTGTTTTCAGTAACAGGTCGGATGGTGCTGATGAAGCCCAGTGGGTCTATCAAGTCCTGCAGCGAGGCTCAGAGACCAGGCACTCTGGGGGCGGCACCAACTCGCACATAGCTGGCCCCAGGTCCACCATGGCAGCCACTGCGAGACCCTCCCCAGGTGGGGGGCAGGTGGACAGCAGGCAGGATGATTTTCAGCTGGAGTCCATGAGCCCTTACGTCCTCTCCCGGAGCCTGCTGCACATCTTCGGCAAGAGAACAGTTCCACTCTGGAGAACCCAGTGACTTGTCCTCTTTCTCCACTGGCTCTTCACTGACTGAGTGTGCGAGGCCGCAGCATCTCGCAGGAAGTGACCAAGCGGCCAATATCTCCACGTCAGCACCACGCAGGATTCCTCCACTGGATGCCCCGCCGCCCTTGGGGACCCTTTTCTTCCTCCTCCTGGACACCAGGGCGCCCTGCTGTGCTTCCTCTCCTCACCCTGGGAAGTTCTGTGTGGTCAGATGGGGATGGGGGCTCCTTGCTGCACTGGGCTCTGGAGGCCCACTTAGAGACATGCAATTTTAGGTTTTGACTGCTGTACAAATAAAATGTGATCTATCAGTTTTGACATATTTCATGTTGGTTTTGAAAAACTGTACACTATATTTGTCTTTTAAGAAACTTCTTCCATGGTTCTTATTGTTTCATTTATTCATTCAACAAAAATCTCTCAGAATTTTTCTTTGGATCGAGAACTCTATGTGGCAACCAAGGCACAGGCGCTTTGAAAATAATTAATTTGTAAGGAGTTCAGGTGAAAGCCTAATTTTTTAAATGGATGAACGATTAAAAATGAAACAGAGTTATTGCCATGTTGGTGCAAGGAGATTAGATGATCATGTGAAAATTACCTGAAAATGAGTTGAACAGCTATGCTATCTTGTGAATTCTTTCAACATGTTTAAAAGTAAATTCTAGTTTTAAGTTTATTGTAAACGGAGAGGCAGAGAAGGAGAGAAAGAGAGACGGAGCGAGAGCCAAATTCTAAATAACATTGCAAATACCTACACTACTATAGGCTACATCAGTCAAACACCAGGAGCCACGCGCTCAAGTCCATTTTCCCATGTGGGTGGCAATGAATAGGCTATGTGAGCTATAACCTGTAGGCTTCCGTTATCAGAAAGCCAGGTTTGGCACTCCACCATGGCATGAAGGTGTCCAAGGCAGTATCTTCACCATTTGACTAATGTCTACCTCCCTGAAAGAATTACTATCATGCGAAGAAATGGTAGGTCCCACTTGAAACCAAAAGAGATTCCTTGAGAATTTAGAGGGAGAGGAAGAGGTAGTAAGTAGTGAATGAATTTTGACAAAAGAACCAGCATAGACTTGAAAAATGCTTTTGGGAAGATGGGAGAAATTAAGGTTGATGACAACAGCTGTCCAAACTAGCATCATTACAGAAATAATTAAGGGGAAATAGTTGGAAATATTTAACATGTAGAAATGCATGGATATATGCATTGGTGCATGAAAGCAAGGAAAAAAAATAAAAGCATTATTATTTCATATCAGGTTACACACTACGGTGCAGAAATTCATTATAGTTCATAGAAAAACAACGAGAATCTGTTTTGATTATTGTGTCAGGGGGTGTTAGCAATAGTGAAGTTTGACATTTTTTGCGTCATAATAGCGGAGATTATGATAGGATTAAATGGGGACCAAGAGAGCTGTCTAGATTCCAGATATGGATTATGGAGTTATCAACTGCAATCACAATTAAATTTGAAAAATAATAGAGGGAGCAGATGCTAAGGCAAGAAAATCCTTATCAAAGAAATGGTCATCTGGAGGAGAAAAATGTTCCTTAGAATAGGTGAGCTCTTACTTGACAGTGAAAAAAATTGTTTTGCATAGAAAATTATGGAGGATAACTCAACAATATAGCATTATGAAGCACAGGCTAAAAACACTCAGTGCTTTCAAGTGCTAAGTAAAATCAAATAACACAGTGGCCAAACATTTGCCCATCACTATGGAATGTGAGAGGAAAGTAACTGTGTCTCCTGGAGTAGATTCAGTAGAGTCATGCACATAGTCAAAGGCAATTTATAATACATAGAACTGGGCCTGGATGATAGAGCAATGGTTAAGGTCCCCACCTTGAACCTATCGGGATCCCATATGGGCGCAGGTTCTAATCCCGGCAGCTCCACTTCCCATTCCACTGTCCCTGTTGTGGCCTGGGAAAGCAGTCGAGGACGGCCCAATGCTTTGGGACCCTGCACCTGCCTGGGACACTTGGAAAGAGGTTGTTGGCTCCTGGCTTCGGATCAGTGCAGCACCAGCCGTTGCCACCACTTGGGGAGTGAATGACCGACTGAAACATCTTCCTCACTGGCTCTCCTCCTCCTCTCTGTGCATCTGCCTTTCCAAGAAAATAAATAAATCTTTAAAGAAATAGATAGAACTTAGGGGAAGATTAACAAGAGAAAGCATGAATATAAGTATGTATTTTTAAAGTACAGAGAGAAAAGGAGAGTCATAAAACAAAAGATGACTTCTCTTCACTCCTGGCTCATTCATTGTCCAAATGAGCCATGCGTTTTTTCTGGGATACCCACACAGGTGCCAGGGATCCAGGCTCCCCAGCTGGCAGCCTGAAGGCAAGTGAGGCAGCTGGGACTCAAACTGCTACTCTTATGAATGCTGGTGGTGTAAGCCATGGTTTCCCCCACTGCACCACAGCAGCATTCCCATGCTGCACGAATTCTAACCACCACACAAACCAAAGGAAATGTTTAGGTACAACCATGCACATCGAAAGCAATCTTCATAGCTGTGCAGATCATAATAACGAATATCTCAAAACTATCCAACTTCAACATGAATCATGCTGCTTTCAAACATTTGTGGAATGTGGAATAATATGGGAAAATTCTGCTTGGTTTAACAAGTCACATTTCCATGAACTTACTGCAGACTTCTCATACACATTGACTTTAGAGTTTTTGGACAAAATTGCAGTTATTTTTCAATTCATTTTATCCCTGAACTTTTGCAAAAGATTTATTTATTTTTTGGAAAGGCAGATGTGTAGAGAGGAGGAGAGACAGACAACAAGATGTTTCCTTTGATGATTCACTCCCCAAGCAGCTGCAACAACCAGAGTTGCACTAATCCAAAGCCAGGGGCCTGGGGCCTCTTCTGGGTCACCCACACAGGTGCAAGACTGGAAGGCTTTGGGTTGTCCTCCACTGCTTTCCCAGGTCACAAGCAGGGAGCTGGGTGGGAAGCGGGCCTCCACGATTAGAACTGGCGCCCATATGGGATCCTGGTGGGTTTAAGGGGAGGACCTTAAGCACTACACCCAAAACTAAATCAATCTTCACAAAAAGCTTCTGCCCTTCCCTTCAAAGACATGCAAATAAAAGGAATAAACTCAATCACCAATTCATTGCCATTGTTCATACATACCTTAGAGATGTGTCCAGATGTTGCCTGTCTCTGTGTGTATTCTGCAATGCTCTTTACACAGGCCTGGAAGGAAGGCAAGACAAGGAATTTAGCCACTAGACTAACACGGTGGGCCCATGGTTTATGTCTTAAAACACTTTTCAGTAATGTGGAGGGAGCTTCTGAGGGTTCATATTGCAAATGCCCATAAAATCTCCCAGGTCACAAGCAGGGAGTTATATGGGAAGCATGGCCGCCGGGACACTGGGATTAGAACCAGCACCCATACGGGATCCTTGTATGTGCAAGGGGGAGGACTTTAGCCACTAGGCTAATGTGCCGGGTCCCAAATTGGTTTTTGAAGTATGAAACTATTCACTGTCTGTCTTTGTGCTAATCCTTCTAAAATAGTGATCAACAGAATGCACTGACTCATTCTTTTACCTTGTTTCTTATAAATTATCAAACATCAATGAAATTCTAGACTCTACTTGGATCCATGAATGCTCACCTTGCAAAGTGTATCCACTTTCATACTATTTTTCATCCCTTGGTCCAATGTACAGCAGTCTAAATCAATTGGTCTCAGTTACTTTTAACATCTTTGTAAATGTAAAACCTAAAGTAAGTGTTCATGCACTAAGACTATGTGTTTGGAACATGTGGTTTCTGAGCGGGCATTTGGCCTAACAACTGAGATGCTGCTTAACCTGCATCCCACATGGAGAGCCTGGCTGAGGTCATGGCTACTCACCGTCCTGCTGATGCAGACCCTGGGATCCAGCAGGTGATGGCGCAAGGGTGAAATTAGTGTCACTCATGTGGGAGATTGGGACTGAGTCCTTGGCTCCGGGCTTTAGCCTGGCCCAGCCTTGGCCACTGCAGGCATTTGGGCTAACTGAACGGGAGCTCTTGAGCTCTCTCACTGGATGGCATCAGGCTAAGAGGCTCCTGTGCAGACAGCAATGTGACTAGTTACACATACACCAAGTTAGCTTCTCAAGAGCTACTGCAGTCAGGCAGGGGAAACAATGCCTCACCTTGTTCTAACCCTGACATGACAAGAGTCACATCAAAGAAAGCAAAAACAAGAGTTGTCCAGGCATGCCACCCTTCCCCCACTCCAACGATGGATGCAGAGATAGTTGCCTCCTGCGTGGGCATTACGGGACCAGGGCCACTGTGAAAAATATGGATGGCAGCCCTTGCCCTGGCCCCAGGACCACACCAGGGCAGTGAGTATTGGGATCTTCTACTGCCAGGTGGCCTCTGACAGCCTGCCCCAACCACCAGCAGGAAACAAAACTACAGCTGTGCAGGACACACTTCAGAGCTCAAAGCTGGCACATTATGATGAGACCAGCACCTAAAGAAGCCTACAGGACTCCAGTTTCTCACCAGTGCTCCTAGAATGGCATCATGCAGAGCCCTGAGCTCTGGAGGTTTGGACTCATTTTGCCATGTGTCACTGCTGGCCTCTCGTAGGTTAGATCAACAACCCTGGGACTTTGGGGGAAATGCACATTAGGAAAAAGCAAAGCATGAATTTCAAAATTGTTTTGTACTAGAATAGACTTATTTGTAATTCCACCTTTTCCTCAAACTTTCCGAAGGATTGTTCTCTGTCCACAGACCTTACTCATGTGTCATAAACGGAGGACAATGTTTAACTTTGCTGTCCCCTCAGCTGGTTTGGCAAGGAGGGTAACCATGAGTGACATAAAAAGTGACAGGACATGTAGAATGGGCTGGTTTATCAAATTTAAGTACGATGATTAAGAGTATTGTGTGTGTGTGTGTGTGTGTGTGTGTGTACATTTCTACCATACACACACACACACACACAAGGAAACAATATTTTGGAGTCAACCCCATGGCATGGCAGGCAAAGCTGCCACCTGTAGTGCCAGACTAATATATGGTTGTTACTTTGACTTCTGCTGCTCCGCCTCTGATCCAACCATTTATGACTTTACTATAACGACTAAAACATTATAGCCATGGGCTGGCATGGCGATGTGCCATCCCATTTGGGCACCAGTTCACATCCCAGCTGCTCCACGTTTGAGCAAGTACTGACCAATGGTACAGCAAAGTAACAGAGGATGGCTCAAGTCCTTGAGCTCCTGCACATATGTGGGAGACCAGGAAAAAGCTCCTGGCTCCCAACCACGGTCAGGTCCAGCTCTGGCCATGCTGGCCATTTGGAAAGTGAACCAGTGGAAGGAAAATCCTCTATCTATCTTTCCCTCTCTCTGTAATTTTTCAAAGTATATAAATTGTGTAATAATAATAATGACAACAATAACAACATTAACACATCCCAAAGCGGGGCCTGTCACTACCACACAGCATTAACTTAAGCTGCCACCTACAATGCCAGGATGCCTTATCAGGTCCTGGTTCAAGCCCAACTGTTCCACATCTGATTCCACTTTCTGCCAACACATCCTGTGGAGCCGGACAAGACAGTCCACGCACGTGAGTTCCTGCCACCAGTGAGGAAGACCAGAAAGGAGTTCCTGGCTCCTGACCTCAGCCTGGCCCAGCCCTGGACGTTACAAGCCACTTAGGGAGTAAAACAGTGAATGGAAGAGAGCATCTTTTCTGTCTCACTTTGCTCTTCTCCCTGATAAATCAAAATAAAATAGTTCACAATTTTTTTTCTTCAAAATATGGGTAGGGAACAGAGTATAGAAAGTATGAAGACTTTTTACCTCTTTGTGTTTTCTGTTTGTTTCCTTATCTATCATAAGCTGTTATCACTTTAAGAGTCTATTACAGTCAATAAAGTTGTTTTTGTAAGCCTCAAAGTAACTACAACACAAAACTTACACACAGATTTAGCAAGGAAATCAAAGTACAACTCCAGAGAGAATCACTAAATGACAAATGAACACTGAGGGGAACGGACACACAATAAAAACACACAGGTCTCAAAACAGCAGCAGTAAGACATAACCAATCAATAATGATCTTAAATGTCAACAGACTCAATTCCTCAGTTAAAGGCACAGACAGGGGTGTCAATGTTGTGGTGGCAGCAATGAAGCCGCCACCTGGGATGGGGTGCCAGCTTATGTCCTGGCTGCTCTACTTCCGACCCAACTCCCTGTACATGTACCTAGGAAAGAAAGCAGTGGAAAGGGCCCCAGGCTTTGGGTCCCTGCACTCAAGTAGGAGACCCAGACAAGCTTCCAGGTTCCTCACTTCAGCCTGGCCCATCTGCAGATGTTGTAGACATTCAGGGAGTGAGCCGTGCTCATGTGAGCTTTTTCACTGTCTTTCTCTCTCACTATCTCTCTGTAACTCGGTCTTTGAAATCTGGATGAAATTACTCCAGACACTTCAATTAGCAGTGATTGTTCTAGATTAGATTAAAAAAGTATAGTAAGTGAAAGCTTTTCCCTGGTAAAAGAAGAAAAACTACCTTGTAAACAAGCAACCTACAGGATGGGAGAAAATACGCACACTACACACCTGACAGGGGACTGGGAAACAGAAACTGAAACAGCCACAAAGCAAAAACACCATCAATAACGCAATTAAAACAGATAGCAGATTGAAATATACTTTTTTCAAAAGATGTATACATGACCAACATGTACATGAAAACATTGTCAATATTAGATTTTTTTTTTGAAGATTCATTCTTTATTTGAAAGACAAAGTTATAGAGAGAGAAGAATCATATCCATGTGCTACTGGCTGCCAATCCCAGTTTCAGCTCAGATCAAAGCCCCAATGGCCCAGCCTGGACCAGGCCTAAGCCAAAAGAGTCTGGGTCTCCCCTGTGAGTACAAGAGCCCAAAGATTAAGGCCATCCTCTCCTGCTCCCACAGGCTATCAGCACAGAGCTGGATCCTAAGTGGAACTGCCAGGATACACATCACACCCATAGGGGATGTAAGCTGTTCTGGGCAACAGCATCACTTACTGCCAGTCCCCTCCTTTGTCTTTAAACTCTTTTTTTTTTTCTTTTTTTTTTTTGACAAAAAGTGATGGAGAAGATACAGAGAAAAGGGAATCCTTGCACACTGTTCATGGGATTATACATAAAACAGTAGAGAGGTTCCTCAAAAACTGGAAACTAGGATTACCATATGATCTAGCAATTCCACTAACTGGCAAGATTCCAAAGAGAAATGAAATTCATCCGTCGAGTTGTCTGCACTCCGCAAGTTCCAAGAAATCAAAACAACCTAAGGCTCCCTGTACTGATGAACGTCTAAAGAAAATGGGTGTGTCAACATGGAAATGTAACTCAGACATGAAAGGATCACATTTGTCCTTTACAACACCTTGACTAAACCGCAGGTGACAACATCAACCAAAGCACCGTAAGATAAATATCACATAATTTCACTCACATGTTGACTTAAAAAACAGAAAGCTTATAAAAGCTAAAAAATATATACTTGCGCTTACCAAACACTGGGTGGCAAGTGGGGAGGGAAGGATGGGCAAAGGTGGGTTCATAGACACTGGATTAGAGCTAGGTGGCAGGAGGTTTTGGGTTCCACCATACAATATGGTGATTATAAAATCCTTCTCTCTCAGCCGGGCAGTGTGTTCCAGCTGCCGAAGTCCTCGCCTTGAACACACTGGGATCTCATATGGGTGCCGGTTCTAATCCCTGCAGCTCCACTTCCCATCCAGCTCGCTGTTTGTGGCCTGGGAAAGCAGTGGAGGAAGGTCCAAGGCCTTGGGACCCTGCACCCGTGTGGGATACCTGGAAGAAGTTCCTGGATCCTGGCTTTGGATCGGCATAGCATCGGCCATTGCACTCACTTGGGAAGTGAATCATCGGACAGAAGATCTTCCTCTCTTGTCTCTCCTCCTCTCTGTATATCTGACTTTCCAATAAATAAACAAATCTTAAAAATCCTTCTCTCTCACTTGCTCTGTCTCCCTGTAACTCTCCCTTCTACACAAAAATAAATAAATCTTTACTATTTATTTGTAAAACTTTTCTGAAACAATTCAGAAGACTTCCCCTGCCCTCATTTTACCATGGATTTTTTGCATAGAAAGCTGAATGCCAAAGTACTCATGCTGTTTAGCTGTTTCTGATTGGCACTGACTAAATACTGCATGCAAATGAGAGGATACCGTCATCTTACCTTACACACAAACTCTTCCAATCTTTCCATAGCATGATGGGCTTGCAGGAGATGGGACATGCCCATAAACCCCTCATCTTCATGGGAAACTTCTTCACTGCACTCATGTTCCCCAGAGCTCTGTAAGGAAACCAGAGAAACGGTGACAGAATGAGAATCAAATGATACAATAAACACTTGTTCCCCCTTTCTGCAGATCATAATTCAACTCTTTTTTTAAGATTTATTTTTATTGGAAAATCAGATAGAAAGGAGGAGAAACAAGAAGCTCTTCCCTCTGCTGGTTCACTGCCCAAGCAGCTGCAACAGACGAAAGAAACACTAGAGAACCCAACAATGACCCAAGCATGCCTTTTATAAACTTGCAGATGCAATGCAACTGGGAAAGGGCAGGCTTTTATGATAAATGATACTGCAGTAATTGAACAGTAACAAAAAATGAAAAACACATAAACACTTTAAACTCCTACACCAATACTTTGTAGGAAAATTAAAACAGCTCATTAACTTAAAATGCAAAATGAAAAACCATGAATTTTTTACTCCATGAAAAAAAAAATGAAAAAACCTCCCTCAGGAAACGCATGTGAAACCTTTAGGACCGAGAGGGAGGGTCTGACAAGTGGTCTGACATGACACCAAAAGACCAATAAATGACAAGACAAACTGGTGAAATAGACTTCATGTTAAGTTGAAAAAAAGTAAGTTTCAGCCTGGGAGACAAATATCTGCCTGTCACTAAGCAGCCAGGAATAGCCTTTAAACTACACACACACACACATACACACAAATGGAACAGCATCAAACAATCCAACTAAACAGAAAATGATAGGTACAAACACCTTATTCAAGAGGATAGAATGACAGAAACAATGAAAAAATGCTTGTAAATGCACATGAAAACTACAACTACACAGTACTGCAAACCTCAAAATCAACAAAACAAAAGACAAAAAGGAAAATGACTTCTGGCATGACAGAATGAAGCACTCCATTTGCTTATCACAAGATAAACTGCTGAAAACTATATTTTAAAAATATGCATTTTAGTATATATATGTGATTAAAAAGGTTTATATTTTTACCTGTAATATATATACATATATTTTATGTATATACCATTTTTAATCACTTAGGGGCTGGCATGGTGGTGTAGCATCCTAATCCTCATCTATCATGTGGCATCCCATATGGGTGTTGGTTCATGTCCCAGCTGCATCAATTCCAAACCAGTTCCCTGCCTAGGAAAGCAGCAGAGGATGGCTTAAATCCTTGGGCCTCTGGACCCACATGGGAGACCAGGAAAAAGCTCTAGGCTCCAGGCTTCAGATCAGCTCAGCTCTGGCATTGCAGCTGTTTAGGGAGTGAACCAGCAGACTGAATATTCCTCTTTGTAATCTTCTCTCTAAAAAAATCTGTCTTTTAAATCAATCTTGGGGTGAGGAGAGAACTTTGGAAAATGATCCTAAAAACAAACAGCAAAATAAGAATCCTCCATTCAAGAATGTTACCATAAAGAAAACTGCAGCTTCCATGGTCTGACCATGGAGTGCAAGTGTCAAAGCTGAGCCTCCTCAAAATAGAGGCTCAGACAGAGCGGTGGACAGCACATCTAGGTGCCCATGGAGGATATGACAATCCATCGGAACCTGCAAAGGACACCTCGTACCACTACAGAGGACAGAGGACAGAACAAATCGATCAACTATCCCTCCTCAGGTGCTGAGGCCTGTGCAATGTTTGGACAGTGTGCCCCAATGCACAGTTCATCTAGGCCAGATGGGGACATCAAGTGCCACATCAGGAAATGCAAAGCAGAACAGATCAGATCATTCTCCTGGCCAAGCTTGAACCAAGTACCCGGGTCTCTGGATGCACTAAGGTGGACTTGGGCAGCCAGTGGATCTGGAAAAGATCTTCTCAACCCTGATGCAATAAAGCTAACAATGTGTCAGAACTGCCCAAACCACTCAAGCAACACTCTGGGAATGTTCTTCCTCACATCAGGGTCTCTAAGGTGTCATCAAAAGGCCATCTCCTATCCCCGGGAGCTGATTCAGATCAACAGCAAGGAGCGGCCCCCTCCACTCCAACACCTCACTTCCATCAGTGGACAGATCAACAAAACAGAAAATCAGCCAAGAAACAACAGGGCTAATCTGCACTATGGACTAACAGAACTTCATTGCCATCTGAGAGAACTCATTCCACACCTCCAGAAACCATCCTTTTCATCAGTACCTTGAACTTTCTTATCATGGTTCACTGCTAAGATATAAAGCAAAAGTCTCAATAATTTTTTTTAAAAATGAAACCATATCATTTCTCTTTTCTGATTACATTCTGATCACAATCTAATTCAGTTAGAAATTAACGATTTACAAATATCTAAAAGATATGTAAACTCACACATGACTTAACAAATTGCTCCTAAGCAAAGAGCCACAGAAGAAATCAAAGAGAATCAAAAGCTTCCTGTGAACAAATGGAGATAGCACAATGCATCAGAATTGAAGGGACACAACAACAGCAGTGCTGACAGGGACATTTGGGGCGGTCAGTGCTTATACTAAGAAATGGAAAGGCATCAGATAAACGGCATCAAGGCAAAAGACAAACAACACAAACCACAAAATTACTAGGAGGAAAGAAATTAGAGAATAAACAAAATAGAAAAAAAGATAAAAGATCAATGAAGAACAGATTTATTGAAAACTAAGTAACACTGATACATCACTAACCCAAATAAGAAAAAAGAGAAAGAGAGAGACAAAGAGACAGAGACAGAGAGAGAGAGAGAAAGGAGAGGAGGGGAGTGGAGGGGAGGGGAGGGGAGGGAAATGAAGGGAGTGGGGAAGGAGGAAGGGAGGGAGGAGACAGTCCTAATTAAAGATGAAAAGATGTAACAGTGTATACCACATAAGCAAGAAGAATTTTCAGGAATAACAACAGCTAATCAACAACGAATAAAATGTTGAAGAACTGAGCCATGAAGATGCAGAAAACCTAAACAGACCCACAAACAAATCACATCAATAAGCAAAAGATTTAATCGTGAGCAGCTGAAAGATCAGGGGGCAAATATTGCAAGGAGTGCAAATCAGAGAAAGGAAAATGTTGGTTTTCATTTGAAGCAGTTAAGTGTTGTCAAAGTAACAAAAATTCAAGTTAAAATCAAGGAGGTGGGCAAGCATTGTGGCACAGCACATTTAGTTCCCAACTGCTGTACTGGCATCCCATATGAGCACCAGTTCAAACACTTGCTGCTCCGTTTTTTAAATAAAACATTCATTTGTTTGCTTGCTTGCTTTTATTGTAAAGTCAGATATATATATAGAGAGAAGCAGAGACAGAAAGGAAGATCTTCTGTCCAACGATTTACTCCCTAATTGAATGTAACCACATGAGCTGTGCCCATCCAAAGCCAGGAGCCTGAGGAACTCGCATGTGGGTACAACATTCCAAGGCCTTGGGTTATCCTCGACTACTTTCCCAGGTCACAATCAGGGAGCTGGATGGGATGCAGGGCTGCTGGGATTAGAACTGGCACCCATATAGGATCCCCGCGTGATCAACGGAAGACTTTAGACGCTAGGCCATCATGCCATGCCCTGTTGCTCCCATTTTAATCCTTCTTCCTGCTAAATGTGCCTGGGAAAGCAGTGGAGGATGGCCCTAGTGCCTGATCTCCTGCACTCCTGTGCCTCTAAAATCAACAAATCTTTTTATTTTTTAAAGGGAAGGGCATCGAGAGACAGAGACCAGCACCATGGCTCAATGGCTAAATCCTCACCTTTAATGTGCCAGGATCACAGAAGTGGTTCCATTCACATCATGGCTGTTCAGCTTCCCTTCCAGTGCCTTGCTTATGGCCTTGGAAAGCAATCAATTTTTTTTATTTTAATCCTGCACCAACATGGAAGACTTGGAAGAAGCTCTTGGCTTCGGATCAGCTCAGCCCTCGCTGCTGCAGGCACCTGGGCACTGAACAAGCTGATAAAAACTGCTCTGGTTATCTCTCCATCTCTCTGGAACTCTCAGTCTTTGAAAAAAAAAACTGTATATTCATGTGGGTAGTGGTTGCACAGGCAATGTGTGAAGCATTAATGAACTGTGCCTTTAAAATGTGTTTACTGCACCTAAATTACACATCACAGTGAAAGGAAAATAGCAACCTCACAACTACATTTAGGGAACCAATTCCTTTACAGTACAAACTAAGCTAACTCAAAGTTGACCTGCCTTTTATCTGTATTGGAAATGTTCTCTGAAGGAAAAAACAAACAAACAAACATGTAAAGGGGTACCCTCAAAACATGCAGAAGATCCCATTAGGGTGAAGCAGGTTAAGCGGCACTGGCATTCCAAATGGACACCTGTTGAAATCCCAGCTGCTCAACTTCCAATCCAGCTCCTCGCTAATACACCTGAAAGAGCAATGAAGGATGACTGAGTGTGTGGGCCTTGCCACCCACAGGGACATACAGATGGGAGCTCCTGGCTGCTGGCTTCCGTATGGCCCAGCTCTAGGCATTGTAGCTATCTGGGAAGTAACTGAGCACTGAGAAATATCCCTCTGCCTCTTTTCTCTGAAACTCTTTCAAATACATAAACAATGTTTAACAACAAAAATACTCCAGGAAACCATCAAAGAGATTTACCTGTTAGTCATGCATTTTTTTTTAGTCCCCTATGTATCTAAATTAGAGATATTTCTTCCATAGTCTTCCCTTTTTAACAAAAGAAACCAGGTTTCTCAAGATGGACTGAAACAGTTTGAATAAAAATGTTATAAACAGCTGTAAAACTGGTCTGATCAGGCGATCTTTTTTTTTTTTTTTTGTTAAGATTTATTTGTCTATTGGAAAGTCAGATATACAGAGAGGAGAGACAGGGAGGAAGATCTTCCGTCCAATGATTCACTCCCCAAGTGAGCGCAACGGACAATGTTATGCCGATCCAAAGCCAGGATCCAGGAACTTCCTCGGGGTCTCCTACATGCGTGCAGGGTCCCAAAGCTTTGGGCCATCCTCGACTGCTCTCCCAGGCCACAAGCAGGGAACTGGATGGGAAGTGGAGCTGCCAGGATTAGAACTGGCGCCCACATGGGATCCCAGTGCGCTCAAGACAAGGACTTTAGCTGCCAGGCCATGCCACCGGGCCCTTGATCAGGCAATCTTAAAAAGCATCTTCCAAGAATGTAATCTAACTTACCAACAGATTATACCTAATTCTTATCTGTTAACAAGAAAACTGCTAAAAGCTCAGAGTTTGCAGATTTTTCTCTTACATTACTGAGATTAGCAAACTTCAGTAAGAAATTTGGAAAACAAAACAGGGTCCGGCACTGTGGCATGTGAAGCTAAGCCTCCCACTGCAGTGCCAGCATCTGCTATAGATGCCCATTTGAGTTCTAGCTGCTCCACTTTAAATCCAGCTCCCTGCTTATACACAGGGGAAGCAACAGAGGCTGGCCCAAGGCCTTGGACCCATGCACCAATATAGGAAAACTTGAAGAATTTTCTGGCTCCTAGCTTCAGATCAGCTCAGCCTGAACTGCTGCAGCCATTTGAGGAGTGAACCAGCAAAGGCAAGACTTCCTTCTCTAACTCTGATTTTCAAATAAAAACAAAATTAATTTTTAAAATATATATTATGTATTGTATTCACTTTATGTAACTTAAAACAAACACATTCAGAAACATAACATCTCACAGCAAAATCTAGGATGAAAAGTTGATTAACTAAAATGTCAATATTGAATTCTTAAATGTTTAATAGATTTCTGCAGGAAGACCTATACCTCCCCTTCTACTTTAACTTCATCTGCTCCTTAGAATCACAGGTTTTCACCAACTGCAGTAGGAAAATGCGCAAACAATGCTTCATTACAAATATCACCATCCAAGTGATGGGAAAAATCCAGAACCACATTTTAGCCTAAGACTGCATTTCTCAGAGTTTTTAATGAAGATTCTGACCTTACACTAAGCATAAATTGTGTGATGGAGTGGGCATTTGATGTAGTGCTTATCAGAGAGTTCATCCACTTTTCAGTGCAGTGCACGGTTAAAGCCCTGGCTCAATCTCCCAACTCTGGCTTCCTGCTAGTGGGAGGCAGCAGCAATGGCTTCCCAAGTAGGCTCCTGCCAACCACTTGGGAGACCTGGACTGAATTCTGGGCTCCCAGCTTGCAGGCACTTGGTGAGTAACCAAGATGAGAGGTCCCGCTCTTCAACCCTACTGAATATTCTCTTAAACTTAAAAATGTATCATTAGGGTCCGAATACAGTGGCCTAATGGCTCAAGTCCTAACCTTGACATGCCTGGATCCCATATGGGCAATGATTGTTATCCCGCCAGACCTGATTCCCATCCAGCTCCCTACTTGTGGCCTGGGAAAGCAGTCAAGGATGGCCCAGGGCCTTGGGATCCTGCACCCACATGGGGTACCTGGAAAAATTTCCTGGCTCCTGGCTTCAAATCAGCTCAGCTCCACCGTTTGTGATCACTTGGGGAGTGAGTCATTGGACAGAAGATCTCTCTTTCTCTCCTCCTCTGCATATGTGACTTTGCAGTAAAAATAAATACATCTTTAAAAAATGTATTGTTACGGGCTAGCTCCCTGATTATGCTCCAGGGAAAACCATGGAGGATGCCCTCTGGCATGGGAAACCCCAATGAAGCTCCTGGCTCCTTGCTTTGGCCTGGACCAGTCTTGCCCCTGCAACCATTTGGAGAGTGAATCAGCACAATCAATATCTATCTTTCCCTCAATCTTTGAAAACACTGCCTTTCAAATAAACAAATAAGTGAATAAATATTTACAAAACTTAACACATCTTTTAAAAGTATAATTGTAAATGATTTCCGTCCCAGAGCAATAGCCTAGAGGCTAAAATCCTCACACTGCATGTGCCAGAATCCCATACAGAAATAAGTTCTACTCCTGGCCACCCCACATCTATTCAGCTCCCTCCTCTTGGTCTAGGAAAACAGTCAAGGACAGTCCAAAGTCATGGGTATCTGTACCTGCGTGGGAGACCTAGACAAATCTTCAGGCTTCTGGCTTTGGATCAGAGAAGCTCTGACCACTGCAGGTGCTTGGGGAGTGAACCAGTGGATGGAAGATCTTCCTCTCTGTCACTTCTCCTGCTGTATATCTAACTTTCCAAAAAAAAATAAAATAAGTATTAAAAAAAATTATCACTCTAAGGTTGACACAAATTTTGGCAAACGCTAGTCTAAATTCTTCACATTTAGTTACTGAGCTATTGCTCACCCTAGGAGATAATGCTTCCCACAACCACTAACCTGACTTACAAGCACAAGTAAAACTCATATATCCACATAACACTGCAGAGTAACAGGAATCCTCAAATATATTCCACCTTATGAAACAGAGAAAAAAATGACAAGCTCAACACAGAACACTACTCAACTGTACATCAGAAGATTCATGGGAAATGGAATCAGAAATTAATATTTGAATTTATACACTCTGTCAAACTGCTGAACTATCAAAAGCACTTGAGCAAGACCCTCGGAGCATGTCCCAAATTGGGGACCTGGGATCAGTGGGAGGTTGGGTGGGGCTTCTCCCTTTATCTCCCTTTTTATCCCAGATAGAGAAAAACATACACACACACAAAAAGAGAATGTGGAAATAACAATCTTACCCATAACAATAACAACAGCAATCCTGTAGCCCTTGAACCTTTGTGCCATAATTAACCATGTACAGACTGTCAAAAATAAAGAAAGAAAAACAATTACGAACTATATTATTTTGATAACACAGGGGGAATGGCAAGAGGGGAAAATTTTGGTAAATGGGGAAAAAGAGGAGGAGAAAGGGGAGAAATGAACCTCTATAGCTACTTAATGCATATCAGGAAAAAAAATTAAAAGGAATTCCTAGATGAAAGAAATGTGTGTTTTATGACCACTTCACTTTTATGAAGGTACATCATTCTTGTCTGGGGAAGAGAGCAAATTCACATCATTATCAGACAGCAACAGTTAGACCTCAAAAAGAAATCTTTAAACATTTCCTGCAAAACACACCACCCATCCTAAAGCTGATTTCAACTATTTAGGAAAGCTTACCTCGCCTCACTTGCAATCTCAAGCACACCTGCAGAGTGGAAACAACCGGTCCCTTGAGCAACCCATGACTCCTACTGTGAAGCAGTCCATGTCTCAACACAAACTGAAAAGTCCTGAGAGCTTTCAGCTGAGAACCACGCAGGTGCCCGCCGCCAAGCACCAGGCAGGTTCCTGTGGCCAAGAACCAGGAGCTGGCCACAGCATGGCGCGCCCCACAGACCCCAGCACCCCACCGGGCGTTTAAGCACACAACTGGCCTGCTCGACCACTTCCCACAGCTTCCTGCCACAACTTCCTCCCACAGCTTCCTGCCACAGCTTCCTCTGGCAGGACTGCAGCCCGCTCATCCACAAGCCCACACCCCCAGCCCCCAACTCCCGGAGCAACGACTGTTTGCAGAAGCCCAACTCGCTCCACCATGGGTGTCCAGGGGGCTCCCCAAGCACGACCAGAGACTCCCGTGCCAGGGCTCCACCGCCAAAACAACTCACTGAGGCCGCCCCTCCAGGCTGCCGGGGATGCTGAGTCCGTGACCAGGAGTGTGGGCCGGCTTCCCACCTGTCCCCAGGCTCCTGCAGGCCGTATGCGCCCTAGGACCAGCAGGAGACAGCTGAATCCACCCGCAGCGGCTGCAGGAGTACCCGCGCCAGCACGTGCACGCCACTGGCCTGACCCACCAGCATCCCACCAGCTTTCAAGCACACAAATGACTTCCCACAGCTTCCTCCAGCGTGGCCTCAACCCGCCCACAAGCCACACTCCCAGCCCCCAATGGCCGGAGCAACTACCGCTTAGAGAAGCCCACCCCCCCTCCACCGCGGGTGCCCGGGGGCTCCCCGAGCTCCACTCCGGACTCCCGCACCAGGGTGCAGGCCAGAACAACTCACCAAGGCCGCTCCTCCAGTGCTGCCAGGGCTGCTGAGTCCGTGACCAGGAGTGTGGGCCGGCTTCCCGCCTGTCCCCGGGCTCCTGCAGCCCGCAGGCGCCCTGGGACCAGCAGGAGGCAGCTGAATCCACCCGCAGCTGCAGGAGCACCCGCACCAGCACGAACATGCTGCTGGCCTGTCCCACCAGCACGATACTGGCTTTCAAGCACACAAACGGCTGCTCGGCCACTTCCCGCAACTTCCTGCCACAGTTCCTGCCACAGCTTCCTGCCACAGCTTTCTCCCACAGCTTCCTCCCACAGCTTCCTCTGGCAGGACTGCAGCCCGCTCACCCACAAGCCCACACCCCCAGCCCCCAACTCCCGGAGCAACGACTGTTTGCAGAAGCCCACCTCGCTCCACCATGGGTGCCCAGGGGGCTCCCCAAGCATGACCAGAGACTCCCGTGCCAGGGCTCCACCGCCAAAACAACTCACTGAGGCCACCCCTCCAGGCTGCCGGGGCTGCTGAGTCCGTGACTGCCCGTGGGCCGGCTTCCCACCTGTCCCCAGGCTCCTGCAGGCCGTATGCGCCCTAGGACCAGCAGGAGACAGCTGAATCCACCCGCAGCGGCTGCAGGAGCACCCGCGCCAGCACGTGCACGCCACTGGCCTGACCCACCAGCACCCCACCGGCTTTCAAGCACACAAATGGCCGCTGGGCCACTTCCCACAGCTTCCTCCAGCGTGGCCACAACCTGCCCACAAGCCACACCTCCAGCCCCAACGGCCGGAGCAACTACAGCTTAGAAAAGCCCACCCCCTCCAACGCGGGTGCCTGGGGGCTCCCCGAGCTCCACTCCGGACTCCCACACCAGGGTCCAGGCCAGAACCACTCACCAAGGCCGTCCCTCCAGCGCTGCCAAGGCTGCTGAGTCCTGAACGACGAGACCGGGCTCCGCCAGGCTTCTCCGCGTTCCCGCCTGCCCGTCCGCGTTCCCACCTGAAGGTCCGCGTTCCTGCCTGTCCGTCCGTGTTCCCGACTGTCCCCAGGCTCCTGCAGGCCGAGGGCGCCCAGGGAGGAGCAGCAGCCGGCCGAATCCGCCCTCCGCAGGCTGCAGGAACACGCGCGCCAGCTGGCCCACCCCACACCTCACTGTTTACCGGAACACACGCTGCTCGGCACGCCCCGCCTTCCTGCCGCTCCTATTGGTCCAAGGCCATCCTGGCCCGCCCTCACTGCTCCTTTATTGGTGCTCTTCAAGCTAGGCCCGCCCTTTGCTTGCTTCTATTGGCCCTCTCCCAAAATGTCCCACCCTCTCACCATTCCTACTGGTACGGGTCAGCAATGCCCGCCCTCGCAGCACTCCTATTGGTCCTAGGCTAGCCAACCACGCCCCATCCCAGATACAGTCCGCAGCTGCCTTTTTTTTTTTTTTTTGCCTGTGGGCAATGAACTTTTTGACTTTTTTTTTTTTAATAATACAAAGAAAAATACTTTTGTAATTAGAAAGTCGCAATAGAAAATCAAGAGTAGGGCCCAGCACAGTGGCGCAAGTGGTTATGGTCCCCGCCTTGCACGCCCGGGATCCCATATGGGCGCTGGTTCTAATCCTGGCGGCCCCGCTTCCCTTCCAGCTCCCTGCCTGTGGCCTGGGAAAGCAGTCGAGGACTGCTCAAAGCTTTGGGAACCTGCACCCATGTGGGAGGCCTGGAAGAGGCTCCTGGCTTCGGGATCGGCATAGCATCGGCCCGTTGCGCTCACTTGGGGAGTGAATCATTGGACGGAAGATCTTCCTCTCTGTTTCTCCTCTCTGTATACCCGCCTTTCCAATTAAAATAAAATAAATCTTTAAATAAAAAAAAAAGAGTTCCATTAAAAAGTGGAAATTCAGCTATACAGGGAGGAGCAGAGACAGAGGGAAAATCTTCCCTCGATGATTCACTCCTCAAAGTGATCACAACGGCCAGCGCTAAACCAATCCAAAGCCAGGAGTCTTTTCCAGGTCTTCCACATGGGTGCAGGGTCCCAAGGTTTTGGGCCGTCTTCGCCTGCTTTCCCAGGACACAGCAGGGAGCTGGATAGGGGAAGCAGGGCTGCCAGGATTAGAACAGGCACCCATATGGGATCCTGGTGCATTTAAGGCAAGTACTTTCACTGCTATGCTACCACACCAGGCCCCCATTTCTGATACAGCTTAACTAGCTGCTACACAATGCTGGCATTTCCTCCCCCACCACACCCTGTCTCTCCAGCAGAGAAATGACAACCCTCTGCTACACCGAAAGAAAGTAATACTAGGATGTGCATTTTGACTACTCATAATCAATGCCAAAAAAGCAGTATGCACATTAAATTCCTGACTGCAGCTGACACAACTTGAGCTGCAGTATTGAGCTAACAATACTATGCTTTTGCATTATTTATGTACTTATTTATTTTGTAAATTGATTTATTGGATCCTGCACCCATGTGGGAGACCTGGGGGAATGATCAGTGGACGGAAGTTCAGTCCTTATACTGTCAAGAGGAATGGGGGCGAGGCTAGTGCTTGGGCTGCATTTTGGTCGACTATTCAAAGGGGGCCGAGTTTGGGAGAAGGATTTGGGAGGACCCACTTCGGTGCCCTTAATTGGAAGCCTTAACAGTATCATGGTGTCAGGTACATATGGGAGTGTGAGTACTGGTCGTGGTGATAAGCAGACAGCAGCCATGCTGGGCCACTCCAGCTGCCTCTCAGTTTGCAGCACTGTAGAACTTGTGGTTCCCAGAAAGGGAGATTTGGGCAGTCAGAGCACATGCAGTGGGTTCGGTTGGTGCAGACTGGGCTTCTTGTGTGAGCTGGATGGGGCTGCCGCATGCTGCTGTGGTCCTAGTTGCTGCACCAGTCAGCTGGGGCCTCTGCAAGGCTGGCTGGAGCTGTACCACAGCAGGTGAGACAGAGCTAGCACACTGGGCCGCATTGCCACAGCTGCAATAGGGTGATGAGGTCCGACCTCAGCTCCTCTCTGTTAGTGACCTACCCGCTCCCATCATAAGGGTGTCTTCTCTTCTCTTTTTTTAAAAATGGATTTTAAAAACTTAAAGAATTATCGAGAGAGGAGAAAGGCATTCATTCCATCTGCTGGTTCAGCCCCTCAAATTGCTACAATGAACAAGGCTGGACCAGGCTGAAGCCAGGAATGTTGTTTGAGTCTCACCTGTGGATGCAGGGGCCCAAATACTTCAGCCATCTTTCACTACTTTACCAGGTTCATCAGCAGGGAGTTGGATCAGCAGTTGGGAATTGAACCAGTGTCCACATAGGTTGCTGGCATTACAAGTGCTGGCTTAACTCATTATGCCACTATGCCAGCCCCCTCAAAATGTTTTCTAGACCTACCCTCTCATCTTAGCCCTTAAGATATTGCTTCCTTGAAAAGAATTAAGAAGGTTAAAACATATGAAATTGTGAGATTCTCCAACAACTTGCCCATCACCCTGACTCTGAAAATGCGAGAGTCTTTGAACTTCCCTGCCTCATCTCTTTCCAAGGGCAACTGATTGTGACAGCTCCAAGACAGGCGAGGAACATCAAGTGGGAGCGGAGGCCAGAACGTTCTGTCAGAGAGGAAGTGAGAATGCCTGGGGACACTTGCAGAAGTTGGCCCAAATCTCTGGACCCCTATCACTCATACAGGAGATCCAGATGGAGTTCCTGGCTCTACTGCTTGGGAAATTAATCAGTGCATAGAAGATTTTCTTTCTTTCTCTCTAATTCTGCCTTTTAAATAAACAAATCAAAGAAAAAATCAAACATTGTCCAGACCACAATAAGATACTTGGTTGGCTTTATGAAAATCGTATGAGAGTTGTGAAAAACGTCATCCATCTTTAACCTGTTCCATGAGTTTCTCCGTGCTCCTTGCATCAACAGGAGCCCTGAGGACACCACCGAGCTCCTCGTGTTAACAGGAATTACAGGTATTCAGCTCTCCGAAGCAGCTATGGTTTACATTCTCTCCTTGGGCTGATAGAAGACAGTGATCAGGATTCTCTTTCTCCTTGATCTCAATCACCACTTCCAAATCATTACAACTTGCCCTCTTTTAAAGATGAGCTCCAGCTCCTCTGAAGTTCATGTCCTTTTGTTGCACTGTACTCTTCCACTTTCATCAAGAGCATTAATCCACTGGAACATAACTTTCTTATCACCCATTACCCTTTCATTTCTGTTTCCCCTGTGTGTTATCCAGGGTAGATTATGCTGTCTTTCCACACACTCTTGCCAATTTGCTAAGCTCTTTCTCTTTGGTCTACATGGCAAAACATCAACCTTGCACAAACTCAAACCTATGAGTTCTTTAAAGCTGCACATCCCAGTGCTGTGAGACATCCCACAAGTAGATGGGTTGGTAGTTTTCCATTTTAATTAAGTACTAATAGACACTGGACACATAAGAAGAATGTTATTGTCTTATTAACTTGTTCTCCCAACACTCTTCAATGACTTCAGATTTTCACACTGCAAAAATCTTTAAACCTTAACCTTTCAGCTCTCTCCTTCAACAGATCTCAATGCCTAATTCCCTGGGAACAGAGGAGAATCCCTGTAACTTGCCACTGCCAAACAAACCAACAGCTCATGTTTGTTTTATTCCTCCTGATTTAATAAAGAGGGAAGGAATGTCTTTCCTCTTATCCAAGATCAGTCCTTGACACATCATTTTGCTTAGATCCCATTTCTCCATGCATGCACCATTAAACTGTTCCTTTGCACATCCAAGCAACCCCTAACTTAAACAAAATATATTGTTTGGCCATCTCTCTCCTGTTGTTAATCCGTGCTTGTCTTTGGCAACAGTTGAACTTCACAACAACAATTGCATACTCTTCTGTTTCCTCCTCCATTTCTTAATCCAGAAATCCTACCAAAACACAGCACACAAGTAAGGCCAATGGGCAGTTTTCAGTCATCATTTTACTGAAGTTGTTGGTATTATCTGGTCTTCAGACTACTCCTTTCTTACATTTTTTAAAATTAAGCAATCCATAAAAATATACACATTTGTGGGATACATATGACCTCAAACCCTGATCATTTCTTTATAGTGAAACCATTGAAGATCCCTTCTTCTAGCATTGTAAAAAAATATACAGTTCATTACTGCTGTCTGGAGTTGGTCTAGCATGCAGTAGAAACTAGAGCTGCTTGTTCCTGTCCACTGGTTAACTTTTCTTCATCCTTCTCTCTCCTTACCACTCTTTCAGGTCTCTGATAACCACCATGCTACCCTCAACTGCTGTCAGGCCAACTTTTCTAGATCAGGCTTCATCTGTCTACGCCTGGTTTACCTCACTGAGTCTAATGGCTCCTCCCACCCCCACTTCTGATGCAACCTTTTCCTTTGTGATGAACAAAAACCAAGGCACAGTACAGAGATAAGACACTGGGGTCTTGAGAAAATGCTGCCACCACCTTTGAGATCTTCCTCACCAATTAAAAAATGCACATTAAATGATATTCTCTAAGCAGGGATGTCGATCACAGACTGCTATAAAAATGGAAATGCCAAATATTCTTGGTGGCAATGATGTCCCTATTGCTATTTTTATTTTTATTATTGTGGGTATTTGGATTCTAATCAGTATTCAAATTGTTTAAACAAAAAGTCTTTGAAGACCTTTCTAACTGCTATGATGAATGAAAATTAATAAAATATCAAACCTTATATTTTGAAGGTAAACTAACTTTTACTTAATTTCTTATTTTGAGGCCATTTTTAAAAACCCTTTTCATCTTCATAAAATAAAGCATTAAGCAACATGCCTGGTCTTCCTCTCTGTCTCTCCTCCTCTCTGTATATCTGCCTTTCCAATAAAAATAAATAAGTCTTAAAAAAAAAGCAACATGCCTGGGTAGTAATCTTGATCAGTTTCTTCTGTTTTTCCCTGACTGGAGTAATCCAGCGAATTTTCTTGGTGCGTCATAGGTTAAGGTCTCCTGTTCTTCTGTTTCATATAGTTCAGTCTCTGTTGCTGTAATTTCTTCATATTGTTCATATGTTACACATCTAGTAGGACAAAGAAAATATTCTGAGAAATAAAAGCATCATCATACCAACAAGACACCGAACTGTTAGCGCACTATTCGGAATTTCACTTTTATAATTGCAATGGCCTTTTTATGGTAAACACGTTACAACTTAAAGATTGAATATTTATTTTGTACTTTATAAGAAAGTGTAATATCTGTCCTTTTGAGTGATTTTTGAGCATGCATTTTGAAAATAAGAGCCAAAATATTTACATTGGAAGTCAAATAGTTAAGTACTCAACAGAGATAAGTGGTTTTAGCATAAGAACATAATGCTATAAATTATTAGTAAAAATGCAAAGTGAGAAGGGATATAAAAATCTTGATTTCATGTTACATAAAAAATATTATCCATTTATATTAGTGGTAGAACCAATTCAGGACACTCTTCTGAAATTTTACATTTATTTATTAACTTCCTTTATGACAAAGTGAAAAACTCAACTCGTTTAAAGTAAAATCTTCCCACAGCATATCAGACAATTGTCTGCTCTGTAAATGCTGGAAAAAACATTTTGCAGCAACTCCCAAATCACTGTCTACAATCTATTGATGCAGGAGGTCATATTTTAAGGCAGCAAAGGAAATTCAGACTGTGCAACTCCTTTTGTGTGTGTTGTGTGTGTGTGTGTGTGTGTGTGGTGTGGTGTGTGTGTGTGGTGTGTGTGGGTGGTGTGTGTGTGTTTTGGAGGGGGAGTCCCTATTGGTGTATTAAACAACAATAATCATATAACTAAGAAGGCGCTACTTTTTTCAGGGACAAGTAAGGCATAAGTTCTTATTCATAAAGCTTAGAAACAGACAGGAAACGGGCAGTGGGGATGCACTCATAACTCACTGGGTGGGACACAAAGATTAGTTACTCCTCACTAAGGGATTGAAGATTTCTCTGCACACCCCTCCTAAAACTGTTCACCTAAACTGTTGACATATGTCTTGTTAGAGTTATAGTGTTAGACTACCTGAAAAACAGCCAGGTTCTGCAAAATCATGCTTTAACGCTATAAACTGCTAAATACTAAAATTAAGATAGACATGAGATAGCTGAATAGTAATCTATAGCCATTTTAAGGTGTATAGAACCCAGTTGTATATAAACTAACAATTGAAATGTCAATGTAGAAGCATAGGATGTGGTTCAGAACTTGCACTCTTTTTTTTCTCTCTCTCTCTCTCTCATAACATGTTGGTTACACAATACCATGTCAACTAATTCCATTACATTATAAATTGTTACTGATGTAATGTTGGGGCTTTTAATTGATTGGGATGATACTCTGTCAGCTCTACCTTCAGACCAGAGATGGTCTCCCCAAGAAACCGTTGAACTTATCTGGACAATAAGATGCTGGACTCTGCTTTGTAGATGCTTGTAATGAAAGAATTTCAACTGAATTTGAACTGTGGTAATGCAACAAGGCGAAGGAATCCACCATGGGAGGGGGGCAGGTTTTGGAGAGGGAAGGTGGGAATCCCAGTGCCTATGAAACTGTGTCACATAATGCAATGTAATCAATAAAAAAAGGATAAAAAAATAAGTTCTTATTCATAAGCAGTTCATCAGGTATCACTAAATATGTTCTCTTTGAACTCTTTTGAGACCCCATTGGTT
Organism: Ochotona curzoniae; assembly: GCF_017591425.1. Lineage (NCBI taxonomy): Eukaryota > Metazoa > Chordata > Mammalia > Lagomorpha > Ochotonidae > Ochotona > Ochotona curzoniae. The sequence goes on from NW_024467019.1 coordinate 78,985, forward strand.
TATAAACATTTTGCAAAGTTTCCCCTTGAAACTCTAACCTACAGACAGACAGACACATACACATACACACACAAACACACACACACACACACACACACACACACACACACACACGGAGCATCTGTGCCCAAACATTGCCTACTATTCCTCAAAGAATCTCAGAATTTCATCTGGGACATTGTTCTTTCCCATAGTTTCAGTCTTGGAGCCTTGTGGCCTGGGAGACTGGAAGAACAAGAGGGCGAAGATGGTGCCCAGGGGCAGACGTGGGCACCCACTTCTGTAATCAACCACTCACTCATTTCCACCCTTGGCCCACACAGGGTGCTGAGGTGCTGACACCCCCCAGCCTCTGGCTGATTTGGCTGCTTCTGTGGCTTCCTGTCTTGCAAATCCATTAATCACTATATGTCTGATCATTGGAGAATTTGACAAATTTGCATTCAAGGTCATTATTCATAGGTAGCATCTTACAGTAGCCACTTTCAAATTTTATCATAGTTCTTTCTTTCTTTTCTTTCCTTCTAATTTTTTGTGACTGATTTTCTCTAGTAATGTGATTCATTATTATTACTATTATTTTGATAAGTGTACTATGGAGTTTTAGTTTGTTTTTACAAGATATTTTGAAATGATAGCAATTTGGCAATAATAATAAAGATAGGAAACAAGAAAGATAAGAAAGATTAAAAATCTGCATTTACATGCTAAGACTATACTTGATTTTACATCTTTGGAATTGCCTGTCTCTCAATATAGCATTGAAAATATTAGTGTTCATTGTATGTTTTACTTTGTAACATTTCATTTCATTTATTTGGTAAACAAAGAAACAAACTAGAGCTGGAGCTTGAATCCAGGCCCTCCAGGTTAAGATGCCCAATCAGCATCTTAACCACTACTCCAAACATCTATTCTAGATTCATCTGATTTTCTAAGAGGGAAATTGATGATCAAATTGGAGAACCCAGCCACATGTTACTTAGCAAAATATCCAAAAAATAAAACCACACCAAAAATTTAAAAATATAGTAAAAACATTAAACACATAATTAGCCTATGATCTAGAATTTTTAGGTATATATTCAAAATAATTAAAAGCAGGAACTTTGGATATTTGTTTTCCAAATTTCAGAGTAATATCATACACAATAGTCTGAAACTACAAACAACCAAAATACCCATCAACAAAGAAAATATAAAAAAACAAAATGTGGTGTATATATTATCATGTGATGCATACATACAATGGAATATTATTATTCAGTCATCAAAATGAAATCCGAATACACACTATGACGCAGGTGAACACGAAGACATGTTAAGCAGAACAAATTAGACACAAGAAAATAAACATTCCGCTAGATTCTGATAATCAGAGAGAGTGAAAGACTTAGCGGAGCAGATTCTCTCGGGGGAAAAGAAGAGAATTGAAAAAGGTAAAAATCACAATTAAACTGATAATCACAGTAATAGAAGGGGCAAAAAAAAAGCTTTCCCAGCAGATTACATGAAGTTTTTGACTTTTCACTAATTTGTAATAATTCTTCTCACTCTTTCTCCCATACATCTGGGGCCCTATTTGGGTGCTAGGTTGTGCACCATCAATATCAGCTATCCTACCCCCAAAGAAGCTTGACATCATATGGACCAAAATCCCGTTTAAAACCTGGTAATTTTGTTTTAATAACAGTGGTTTTTGTGCTTGTATGGTTGTATCTCATATCCAAGCATCATTGAAATTCCCACAAGCATGTCTATTTCTCCTCTCTGATGTTCTTTTCTGCTCTGCTCACACTTTCAGCTCGCTTGTAAACCTGCTTCTCCAATCTGTAAATAGCTTTTACTTTGGACATAAAGCCCTGTTGTCCTTTGTCCTTTTGTCTATTTTGGCTGACATTTCTTGGTGATGAGGATTCAAAGTGACTCCTTGAGCCTTGCTGGAAGATGCCTAAAATCAAAGCACAGCATCTGCCCAGGTCCTGTGAGCTGAGCTGGTTTTCTGACAGTTCTGGAGAGGCATTGTGACAAGGCCCTCCTAGACCCAGACCTTCCATGCTTGGCTGAGCTCCTGAAGAGTGGCTATCCATGAGGCTCCAGAGAGTCCAATCCCCAGACCTGCTTAAGCCAAGTCTTCAGCCCACCAGGGTTTTAGGACTAGAAAGCTAAGGCTGCAGAGCTCATTGCAAAAAGGCCACTCAAGGGGAAAGCTGCTTCCAGGATTGCTTGCAACAGGTAACCTAGTTTATAAAGAAGGTTCCCAGGACCAGGAAGGCTGCAGCTTTTGTGTTGAAGAACTGTATGTGGTTGGCAATCATGAATGACATTGGTTTAAGCTAACGCAGGATAACTTAAAAAAGGAATCTGTTGGTAACTGGGTGTGTCCTTTTATATCCGTAACTCAGTGCATTTGCACACAAAATTAGAACAGAGGATTCACACCTCACAAAGCAACCCTTAACTTGCTGCAATGGCCACTTGGAGAGTTCCAAACATAACCACGAAGTGATCACAGCCTCTCTTAAGAAGATCGGCACTAAACTAAGAAGGCCATGACAGACTGGCGGCCTCATCAGACCCCAAGCCAAGTCTACCTTGCTCAATCCACTCCTAAGGGAAAGCTGCTTTCTCTTCCTCCCTGTGAGGACCCCAACTCCACTCCCACCCCACTAGGTCACCCCAGTTTCCTTCCTGCTGCCCCCTCCACTCTCCTCTGATGACCACCTCCACTTACCCTCGCTCTCCATCAGGCACCCCAACTCCTCTGGAACCTCCCCACCCCCACCACATAGCCATCACATACACACTGCAACCAAGCTCCCTTTCTTGACCTTTCCCGATGGTTGCAGCGGCTCCTTATGAAGTCTCTCCCACTGACAAAAAAACATCTCCCACAGCTCCTATTTAAATCAGGTTAATGGAAACACTGGCATGCTTTTTCCCATGGGGAAAAAAAAAAAACTGAATGCTTAACAGTAGTAAAAGGTTTTCTGAATCCTAAGCAGGACTCTTGAGGGTCCCAAAGACAGCCAAGCCTCCTTATTAGTGCCTACCTATTGGAATTATCGGACCTTCATTGATGAGTTCACACGTTAGCAGGCCACCTCCAAGCACAGGTATGTCTCCACAAAACTGGATGGGATTTACCTGAAGATGATTTTACTCTTGCATTTTAACAGGGCTGGCATTGTGCTCTGTGTGTCCTACAGGGTAAAGCTGTTGCTTGTAATGCCAACAGCCCACGCATGCACTGGTTGGAGTCCTGGCTGCTCTACTTCCAATACAGGTCCCTCATGTGCCTGAGAAAAGTAGAAGATGGTCCATATTTTTGAGCCCCTGCCACCCAGATGGGAGACCAGGTTCCCAAAGCTTTGGGCCGTCCTCGACTGTTTTCCCAGGCCACAGGCAGGGAGCTGGAAGGGAAGCGGGGCTGCCGGGATTAGAACCGGCGCCCATATGGGATCCCGGGCGTGCAAGGTGAGGACCTTTAACCACTTGTGCCACCGCTCCGGGCCCCCTTCTTCCTCTTTTAATGCTTTACACATTAAAGCCTATATCATCTGATATAAGAGTGGCTATACCAGCTCGTGTTTCCTTTTCCATTAGCCTGGAATATCTTTCTCCATCCTTTGACCTTCAGTTTCTGCTGATCTTTGCTGGTGAGATGTGCCTCCTCTAGGCAACAGATAGATAGATATTTGGTTTTAATCCAATTCAATAAGCTACAGTGCTTGATTGATGAGTTCAAGCCATTTACATTCAGGGTTAATACAGATAGGTAGAAATTTGTTCCTGTCATTTTAGCAATAGGTTCTTCATTGATGTGTTCATAGGTATCCCAAGACCACCAAAGGAGGTTTGAAATAGAGGAAAACTACAGTTTTTTCTACAAAAGTTTGATTTATATATTAGGTAGAGCTTGAGAAAAAAAAAATACTGAAATCAAATAATCACAGTAACATACTATGCTAAGAGTTAGGTGAATATAGTCATTGATCTAAACAAATCTTATTTTAATTTCATTTTTCCTATGAGACAAAACACATTTTGACTTCTCTTCAGCATATCCAAATTGCCAACATCATTGCTGTTGTATTTTGAGATCATTTTTGTAAAATAAGAGAATATCTGAGGAATGGGCCTGATGCTATTGCTCAGTGGCAAATTTCCTCCCTTTGCATGTTTCAGGAGCCCATGTGGGCACCAATTTTTGTCTTGGCTGCTTCACTTCCATTCCAGCTCCCTGTTTGCACCTTTAGAAAGCCTTTGGGACCTGCACCCATGGGGGAGACATGGAATGGGCTCCTGCTTCTGGGCTTTCGATCAGTTCAGTTGCAGCCACTGAAGCCACTTAGGACGTGAACCCAGAACAAAAGACATTTCTCTGTGTCTCTACGACTCTGCCTTTCCAATAAATAAATAAATAAAATCTTAAAAAAAGAAGAAAAGCATATCTGGTTACCAGCATTGGGGTGCCATGAAAGCCAGTAAGATAATTAAGATGGATATTAAACAGGGGCAAAAGAATAAATCCCATTCCAGACAGGATGGAGGACCACACAAGTTTGATTTCACCACACTAATCAGAATACCACACAACTAAAAACTTACAAACTGCTTACTACCAGAATTTTCCATGCACTCTTTTAATGCAATTGGCTGTACGTAATCAAAACCACAGAACAATGTATAAAACCACGGACTGACTTAGGATTGGCCATAGGGGGAGACTATTGCAACAAAACAGTTCAGAAATAACACTGTACAATTATACTCAAATGATTCTCAATACAGGTAGCCTAGCTAAATCAATCGAACACTATTGTTTTAAACAAATATTGCCCATCAAAATTGAATATTCATATGCCCTCCATCCCAAATAACTAACCTGTATATGTACCTGATGTTATACACACAAAAAAATAAACAGTTCAGGATGAACCTAAATGTAAAAGCCAATAGTTACAACCCCACTTGTGAGACCCACATCTCACACGCCAGTGCCTGAGTTCAAGTCCCAGCGCCATTCCTAACTCAGCTTCCTGCCTGGCAGGCAACAGATGACTGTGTAAGTACTTGAATCCCTGTCACGCCCAAGAGAAATCTGGATTGAGTTCCTGGCTTTACCCTTGCTGGGAGTGAACCAGCAGTTGGAAGCTTTATCCCTTCTCTCTTTCAAATAAAATGAAAATAAGGGAAAAACTGAACTCAAAAGGAAATGCTCTATAACAAAAGCTAAAACCACAGAACTTCTACATGGAGAAAAAAAAATGACTACAGCCACAGATAAGGAAAATGCTTCCTAAATGATACGAAAACTAAAATCCATCAAAGGAAAACAGGTTCTGCAAACCACTCTTTCAAGCAGATACTATCAGAAAAATGAAAACACAAATGACACACAAGAATAAAGTTTTTGTAAATCATCTGTCTTTACTTATGACTGTTCAAAGCCAACCCAACAAACACTCCACTGAGGAAGATGCGCAAACAGCTAACATGAACAGAAACAATGCACATCATCAGTAGCCTTCAGGAAAATGCAAATTAAACTACAAGGAAATACCAGTACATACTTAATAAAATGGCCAGAACCAAAACAAGAGACAACACATGTTTGCCAGAACATGGAAAAACCGGAAGCCTCTACATTACTGGGGGAATTTAGTTCAGTCACATATGTCCACACAAAGTGTTATACCTAAACAGGCATTACTATTATTCCTAACAGCCAAACACTGGAACAATCCATTGATCTTCAACTAGTAAACAAGTAGAAAGGTACGTAAATACAAGGAAAATACTATTCACCAATAAAAACAAATGAAGTGGGGCCCAACACAATAGTCTAGCAGTTAAAATCCTCAACTGGCATGCTCCGGGATCCCACATGGGCACCATTCAGGCCCTAGCTGCTCCAGCTTCTCCCCCTTTCCTCCCTCCCCCAGCTCCCTGCTTGTAGCCTGGGAAAGCAGTCAAGGATGGACCAACGCCTTGGGACCCTACACTCACGTGGGAGTCCCAGAAGAAGCTCCTGGCTCCTGGCTTCAGACTGCCTCAGCTCTGGACACTGCAGCCACTTGGGGAGTGAATCAGTGGATGTAAGATCTCTCTTTCTCTTTCTCTCTCTCTCAACTTGCCTTTCCAACATAAAATAATTTTGAAACATTCTCCCCCCAAAAAGTTTTATTTTTATTGGAAAGGCAGATTTACAGAGAGAAAGATTTTTTTCATCCACTACTTCACCCCTCACATGGCCACAACAGCCGCAGCTGAGCTGCCAGAAACCAGGAGTTCCTTCCTGGTCTCCCATGGGTGCAAGGTCCCAAGGCTCTGAGTTGCCCTCAAGTGCTTTCCCAGGCCACAGGCAGGGAGCTGGATGGAAAGTGAAACAGTTAGGATATAAACCAGAGCCCAAATGGGATCCTGGCACATACAAGGTAGGGATTTTGGCCACTAGGCTACCATGCCAGGCCCAATTTATCCACTTCTAAGAAAAATGCTGCAACTCACCATAATACTGACACCAGACTGGAACAGCTCTATGGGTAGAGAATTCTTTCATAGTGAGATTTCAAGCGACACCCAGTTGGCAGATATTCCAAGCAGATATCAACTTCAAACCACTACTTTTCTTTGGTGACCATTTCAACACCTCCTTTGCTGCCAACAATCTGAATTGAAAAAAATAGTAAAAATTAGTATTTAAGTAGAGTCAAGCATTCTCTGCTAAACACATAAATTACTCTGGGCTTCAATTTTAGATTTCAACAAATAAATGACAATAGTGACATCTGTAATATTTACAGGCAAACAAAAAGATATAATGATTATTAAGGCTTCTTTGTTGCTTTTCTTGTTAAGACTTATTTATTGGGCCCAGCACGGTAGCCCAGAGGCTAAAATCCTCGAATTGTAGAAGCTGCTATACCGTATGGGTATATATTCATATCCCACCAGCCCTGCTTCCCATCCAACTCCCTGATTGTGGCCTGGAAAAGCAGTCGAGGATGGCCCAAAGACTTGGCATCCTGCACCCACGTGGGAAACCTGGAAGAGGCTCAAGGCTCCGGGCTTTGGATCATGTAGCACCAGGCTTTGTGGTCACTTGGCGAGTGAATCATCAGGCAGAAGAACTTTTCTGTTCTCATCCTCTGTGCATATCTGAATTTGTAATAAAAATAAATAATCTTTTTAAAAAGATTTTAAAAAGATTTATTTATTTTTGGGCCCAAAGCAACAGCCTAGTGGGTAAAGTGCTCAACTTCCATATGCCAGGATTCCATATGAGCACTGGTTCATGCCCTGGCTGCGCCACATCCCATCCAGCTCCCTGCTTGTGGCCTGAGAAAGCAAAGACGGCCCACACCCTTGGGACCCTGCACCCATGTGGGAGACTTGTCAGAATTTCCTATCGTCAGACTAGCTCAGTTCTGCCCACTTGTGCAGTGATCCAGCTTACAGAATATCTTTTGCTCTGTCTCTCCTTCCCTCTGTATATCTGACTTTCCAAATGACTAATTTAATTAAAAAAAAAAAACTTTATTTTTTGGAAAGGCAGATCAGATTTACAGAGAAATAGAGGCAAAAAGATGTTCTTCCACTGAATCATTACCCAAATGGCCATAATGGCCACAGCTGAGGTGAGCCAGAAGTTTCTTCTGATTTCCACAGGGGGATAAGGTTGTTGGAGCAACAATGATGCTGTAACAAGCTCATCTTCAGCCCTGTGGTGGCAATGCCAGGTGCTCCCCTTCTGATTCTGCTCTCTACTTATGGCCGGAGAGAGCAAATGAAGATGCCTTGGGCCCTGGAATCACACAGGAGCTTCCACAGAAGCAGCCTGTGGGAACCACCTTCGGACCACCTAAGCCCCTCTTTCCCTAACTCTCCTTGGCGCCCTGTAAAGTCTGCCTTTCATATGAAAACAAAATTTTTAAAAATGCATTTTGTATTATTCAGCAGTTAGTTTTTAGATTGATTTTGTTATTGGAAAGTCAGATATTCACAGAGGAGGACAGATGGAGAGGAAATCATTCACCGATTGATTCACTCCCCAAGTGGCCACAATGGACAGCACTGAGCCAATCCGAAGTCAGGAGACAGGAGCCTCTTCCTGGTTTCCCACACAGGCACAGAATCCAAAGGCTTTGGGCTGTCCTCTACTGCTTTCCCAGGCCACAATCAATCAAACTGCTGAACTATCAAAAGCACTTGAGCAAGACCCTTGGAGCATGTCCTAAATTGGGGACCTGGGATCAGTGGGAGGTTGGGTGGGACTTCTCCCTTTATCTCCCTTTTTATCCCAGATATAGAAAACCTTACACACACACAAAAAGAGAATGTGGAAATAACAATCTTACCCATAACAATAACAACAGCAATCCTGTAGCCCTTGAACCTTTGTGCCATAATTAACCATACACAGACTGTCAAAAATAAAGAAAGAAAAAGAATTAGGAACTATATTATTGTGATAACACAGGAGGAATGGCAAGAGGGGAAAATTTTGGTAAACAGGGAAAAAGAGGGGGAGAAAGGAGAGAAATGAACCTCTATAGCTACTTAATGCATATCAGGAAAAAAAATTAAAAGGAATTCCTAGATGAAAGAAATGTGTGTTTTATGACCACTTCACTTTTATGAAGGTACATCATTCTTGTCTGGGGAAGAGAGCAAATTCTCATCATTATCAGACAGGAACAGTTAAACCTCAAAAAGAGATCTTTAAAGATTTCCTACAAAACACACCACCCATCCTAAAGATGATTTCAACTATTTAGGAAAGCTTACCTCGCCTCACTTGCAATCTCAAGCACACCTGCAGAGTGGAAACAACCGGTCCCTTGAGCAACCCATGACTCCTACTGTGAAGCAGTCCATGTCTCAATACAAACTGAAAAGTCCTGAGAGCTTTCAGCTGAGAACCACGCAGGTGCCCGCCGCCAAGCACCAGGCAGGTGCATGTGGCCAAGGACCAGGAACTGGCCACAGCATGGCGCGCCCCACAGACCCCAGCACCCCACCGGGCGTTTAAGCACACAACTGGCCTGCTCGACCACTTCCCACAGCTTCCTGCCACAGCTTCCTGCCACAGCTTCCTCTGGCGGGACTGCAGCCCGCTCGGCCATAATCCCACACCCCCAAACCCCAACTCCCGGAGCAATGACTGTTTGGAGAAGCCCACCTGCCTCCACCTTGGGCGCCCAGGGGGCTCCCCAAGCACGACCCAAGACTCCTGCGCCAGGGCTCCACCAGAACAACTCACTGAGGCCGCCCCTCCAGCACTGCCAGGGCTGCTGAGTCCATGACCAGGAGTGTGGGCCGGCTTCCCGCCTGTCCCCGGGCTCCTGCAGGCCCCGGGCACCCTGGGACCAGCGGGAGGCAGCTGAATCCACCCACAGCGGCTACAGGAGCACCCGCACCTGCACGTGCACCCCTCTGGCCTGTCCCACCAGCACGCCACTGGCTTTCAAGCACACATATGGCCGCTCGGCCATTTTCCACCGCTTCCTCTGGCGTGGCCTCAACTCGCCCACAAGCCCACACCCCCAGCCCCCAACTCCCGGAGCAACTACCGCTTAGAGAAGCCCACCCCCCCTCCACCGCGGGTGCCCGGGGACTCCCCAAGCACCACCCCGGACTCCCCCGCCAGGGGTCCAGGCCAGAACAACTCACCAAGGCCGCTCTTCCAGTGGTGCAGGGGCTGCTGAGTTTGTGACCAGGAGGGTGGGATGGCTTCCCGCCTGTCCCGTGGCTCCTGCAGGCCGCGAGCACCCAGGGACGAGCGGGAGCCAGCTGAATCCACCCGCATCGGCTGCAGGAGCATACGCGCCAGCACGTGCACACCGCTGGCCTGTCCCACCAGCACGCCACTGGCTTCAAGCACACAACCAGGCTGCTCGGCCACTTCCCCCAGCTTCCTGCCACAGCTTCCTGCCACAGCTTCCTCTGGCAGGACTGCAGCCCGCTCACCCACAAGCCCACACCCCCAACCCCCAACTCCCGGAGCAATGACTCTTTGGAGAAGCCCACCTCGCTCCACCATGGGTGCCCAGGGGGCTCCCCAAGCATGACCAGAGACTCCCGTGCCAGGGCTCCACTGCCAGAACAACTCACTGAGGCCGCCCCTCCAGCACTGCCAGGGCTGCTGAGTCCGTGACCAGGAGTGTGGGCCGGCTTCCCGCCTGTCCCCGGGCTCCTGCAGGCCCCGGCACCCTGGGACCAGCGGGAGGCAGCTGAATCCACCCACAGCGGCTACAGGAGCACCCGCACTTGCACGTGCACCCCTCTGGCCTGTCCCATCAGCACGCCACTGGCTTTCAAGCACATATATGGCCGCTCGGCCACTTTCCACGGCTTCCTCTGGCGTGGCCTCAACTCGCCCACAAGCCCACACCCCCAGCCCCCAACTCCCGGAGCAACTACCGCTTAAAGAGGCCTACCACACCTCCACCGCGGGTGCCCAGGGGCTCCCCGAGCACCACCCCGTACTCCCGCACCACGGCTCCAGGCCAGAACAACTCACCAAGGCCGCTCCTCCAGCGCTGCCAGGGCTGCTGAGTCCGGAATGATGAGACCGGGCTTCGCCAGGCTTCTCCGCGTTGCCGCCTGTCCGTCCGTGTTCCCCGCCTGTCCGTCCGTGTTCCTGCCTGTCCCCAGGCTCCTGCAGGCCGAGGGCGCCCAAGGAGGAGCAGCAGCCGGCCGAATCCGCCCTCCACAGGCAGCAGGAACACGCGCGCCAACTGGCCCACCCCACACCTCACTGTTTACCAGAACACATGCTGCTGGGCACGCCCCGCCCACCTGCCGCTCCTATTGGTCCAAGGCCATCCTGTCCCGCCCTCTGTGCTCCTTTATTGGTGCGCTTCAAGCTAGGCCCGCCCTTTCCTTGCTTCAATTGGACCTCTCACAAAATGTCCCACCCTCGCACCATTCTTACTGGTCCGGGTCAGCAATGCCCGACCCCGCAGCAATCCTATTGGTCCCTGGCTAGCCAACCACGCCCCATCCCAGATACAGCCTGCAGCTGCCTTTTTTTTTTTTTTTTTTTTGCCTGTGGGCAAGGAACTTTTTGACTTTTTTTTTTTTTATAATACAAACAAAAATAGAAATGTAATTTGAATGTCACAATAGAAAATCAAGAGTAGGGCCCAGCACAGTGGCGCAAGTGGTTAAAGGTCCCCGCCTTGCATGCCAGGGATCCCATATGGGCGCAAGTTCTAATCCTGGCAGCTCCACTTCCCATCCAGCTCCCTGCCTGTGGCCTGGGAAAGCAGTCGAGGACGGCCCAAAGCTTTGGGACCCTGCACCCTTGTTGGAGACCTGGAAGAGGCTCCTAGCTTCGCACTGGCATAGCATCGGCCGTTGCGCTCACTTGGGGAGTGAATCATTGGACAGAAGATCTTCCTCTCTGTTTCTCCTCTCTGTATACCTGCCTTTCCAATTAAAATAAAATAAATCTTTAAATAAAAAAAAAAAGAGTTCCATTAAAAAGTGGCAATTCAGGGCCCGGCGCTGTGGCGCAAGTGGTTAAAGGTCCTCGCCTTGCATGCCTGGGATCCCATATGGGCCCCGGTTCCAATCCCAGGAGCCCCGCTTCCCTTCCGGCAACCTGCCTGTGGCCTGGGAAAGCAGTCGAGGACGGCCCAAAGCCTTGGGACCCTGCACCCTCGTGGGAGACCCGGAAGAGGCTCCTGGCTTCGGATTGCGCTCACTTGGGGCTTGAATCTTCGGACGGAAGATCTTCCTCTCTGACTCTCCTCTCTGCATATCCGCCTTTCCAATAAAAAATAAATAAATAAAAATAAATATTTAAAACAAAAATAAATAAATAAAAAAAATATATGACTGGAAATGTTTTCTGTTTAAACCACATCTTATGGACATCAGTAAAGTCAAACAAGGGGGACAGATATGACAGTAATGACTTTTAAAAATTCCTTTTTATGAAAATCTGTTCTCATGAAATAGAAAATTCACCAGTGATAGAAACTTTATGAATGTTCAGAGTGGGACAGTCCTTTGCCAAAATCAAATGTCAGAACAGAGCATTCACGATGCATGAAATCTTATGATTCTAATGCACATGGAACAGTGTTTTTTTTTTTTTTTTCCAGCTGTAGTACCTCAGTAAATCAGGTAATTAAACAGAGCTGCTGTGAAGGCCATGGCTGCTGGGAGTGCACACTGCTTCTCTCCTGCACCAACAAGTGCCATCGTACCTTGTGGACAAGGTCTGTGCCGATAACCAACTCACAGGAGGGGCCAGCAGAGAGAGCCCTGCAGGTTGCTGTTTTCCACAAGGAAGGCAAAGGGAATGGGTTTCTAAGAGAATGTGGAGGAACAACTCACTAAAATAAGGTAGGAAATACATCTTGCCAGTGAAACTATCTCATCTTTAGAGTTGGTGACATCTTCATTTTGCGGAGAAAGGGCTTCTGCTAGAATTACATCTCAGAGGGGAGACTGAAGCTTCCTGGAACTTCCAACAGGCTTCTGGGTGAAGATGAGCCTTTAGTGTGGATAGGAGAACTCATGGCTCCTTGCGTGCTCCATGCATGTTGCCATGACTCTGGGTTGGGGAGGCACAGCCTGGACTTCTGGCTCAGGATACAGGTTCGCTCCCAGACAGCAGCTGCCTGTTTCAACAAGGATTGGGGAGGAGGTGGGGTGTCGGTGGGGGTGTTGGAGGCTTCACAACTTCTAGACATACAGTTCCATGCTGAGCAATCTGCACTGGCCAAGTTTCTCAATTTTAAGGCTGCAATACATTTAAAAGAAGGGAGAGAATGGAAAGAATGCAGGTGGGGGGAGAAACAGAAGGGAAAGGAGCAAGGAAAAGGAAAGAAAGCAAAAAAGAGAAGACATTAGAGGTGGCCTTCAAGAGCTGGATCAGATTACCAGAAATCAGCTCAGGGACAGCAGTCAAAAGGAGAATGAAAGCCAAATTCATTTTATCTGTTGTTTAGAGTTCAATAACAGAAAAAAAAAAGAATGTTTATGATACATCTGCATTCCTTGTGGAAAAATTAGCAGATGAGAACAAAGCAAGGAAGGAAGAAAGGGTGGGGGAGAAGGTAATGAAGAAAGAGAGATAGGCAGAGCTGAAGGAAGGAAGGAAGGAATATGCAAGAGAAAAACAGAGGAATAAACTAGAGAGTTGTTGAAAAAACTAAGGTGGGGAAAGGCACACAGCTCCCAGGTTAAGTTGATCCAGGTCAATCAAAGGCTTTTTTGCAACACTAGCATTAATTGGTGTTGGACTGCTAAAGCACTGCGAATCACACTAGAACACAGTCATGGATGCCACGCGATTCTTGAATGGGATAACTTAATGTGTACCTTAAGTAGCAGGGATCACTTGCAGGATTTTTCCATGACTCCGTGTGGCCTAGCTCCCCAAAAGGAGCTAGGCAATTAGCTGTGGCCTCCATCTGGGACCAGAGGGACTTAGGGAACCTTAACCCTTAGGTGGCCTAGGTCCACCCACACACAAAGCAGGCCTGTCTGCTGTGCCACACTTGCTGCTCCAAGGCCAGGTTCTGTTGACAAGATACAGGCACATCCCTAAACCGGCAGCCCCGTATTCTTACCATCCTTACCATCCTTACTGGGGACTCCAGGGCCATGTAGGGCTCAGGCAGTGAGCCTTACCCCCTTAGCAAGCTGTTTAGCCACCCACCCCTCTAGGGCCAGGCCCATTGGGCTGGCAACCCTGCAGCACCGGCCAGCACACCTTGCTGCCCTGCCTGGTGCTTCAAGGCCATACTCACTTGCCCTGGGCTAACCACACCTCTCGCACTTTTGCCATGGCTGCTGCAGCAGGCACAGGGCAGCTTGGACAGAAACCCTGGTACCTCTAGCCTGCTTAAGACACCGCCCTACCAGCTGATCCAGACTAGGTGGGCTAGGCCAGCACCTCCCAAGCTCCTAGAAACCACCAGCCTCACCACCAAGCTCACTGCTCTAGAGCCATTCTGGTGACCCCTGCTACCCAACCTCCTCCACTCTAGTTCCACGACAGTTCACTGAGACCTCTCATGTTCCAAGCCTGCCTGCAAGGTGCTCCAGCATCAGGCAGGTTCAGCCAGCACCCACACACCACTAGATCACCACTAGATCAGCTGTTCCAGGCACAGGTGGGCTCGCACACATCCCCACTCCCTAAATAGACTGCTCAATTGCCAGCTGCCATAGGTCCAGGCCTGTTCGGACGGCCAGCTGTGGCACGAGCCCACAGGAACTGAATCCCCTATGCCAGAGCATGCACACAATGCTGCCATGACTAAGGTTCTAGGACCCAAACCCTTTTCTGCGGAGCTTCCCACATTCTTGACATGCCTACCAGCCCCTCAATGGCTAGTCAGGCTTGGCCAACACCCCACAACCTAAGGCTGCGTGCCCTACCTCCCGGATTACCACTGCAGGGTCACCCCACCACGTCCCAAGCTTGCCTGTCACTTGCAACCTCATGCCAGCTCGGCCAAATGCCCTGCAAACAAAGTAGGCCTGCCCACCACACTGCTCACTGCTCTAGGACCTGGTTCAGTCAGCTGTTGACAGGCACGCCACTGCCCAACCAGTCATGCCACCATGTCCGATGCACAGGGCAGACTGGGTTTGACCAGTGAACTCACACCTTCAGCAGGCTGCTTGGCTGCCCACTGCTCTAGGGCCATTCTGGCTCAGCAGGTGCCCCTGCAACCCGGCCCACCAACCACTCAAGGGCCAGGCCTGCTTGCTGACATCCCTTGACTTTCTAGCCAGCCTGAAAGTTGCTCCAGGTCCAGCCAGTACCGTACTCACTTCTCCTCTGTCTGTCCCACCACCCCACTGGCTCCTTCATGGCCATTCCAATTCAGCCAGTAACCCCGACCAACCACTGTACACTCCAGGGCTAGGCCAGCACGCTGATACCCCTTGTGTTCCAGGCTGTCTGCCAGTTGCTCCGGGGCCATGCAACCTCATGTGGTGTCCCAGCAGCTACTTCAGGAACAGGTGGGTTTTGCCAATGACCCTGCTCTCAGCAGACTGCTGGCCCACTAGGCACTGAAGGCTGGCCCCGTTCTACACGGTGACCCTAGAGCACCAGCCCACAGGACCTGAATCTCCCACAGGAAAACATGTCCACCCTGCTGCCTTCCTGCCATTTAAGTGCCAAAACAGTTCTGGCAGAGCCTTCTGCACTCCCAGTGTACCAGCTTCTCCGGTGCCACTAAGGCTTGGCTGGCATCCCACTGAACCCAGATCACAGGCCCCCATGGCCGCTGCTCCACAGCAAGGCAGGGTCTGCAGCAAACACCTCCACCAGCGCCCACAGCCACCCACTGCCCACCACCTCTTCCAGGGCCACCCTGGCTCCACCTAGTCCATGAACATGTAGAAAGCCCACCACACCACCCCACTTGCTTGCTGCTGCAGGGCCATACCCATTTCAATAACAGACACCACATCCATAGCCAACCTGTTGGTCACTAGAGTGCCAGGCCAGCCCAGCCAACAGACTCTACACATAAAGCATGCCTGCCTGCCATCCTGCTTGCTGCTCTAGGACCAGGCTTGCTGGGCTATTGCAAGGCACACTCCTAGATCATCAGGGACACTGCAGCACCACTACTCCAGGGAAATTCAATTACAGGCAGTGAACCTATTCTCTCAGTAAGATGCTCCACTGCACAGCCACTGTACAGCTGGGGATCATTTCCTGGCAACCTTACGCACCAGTTGGCATATCCGGCCACTCTGCCTGGCACTCACAGCTAGGATCATTTGCCCTGGGGCCATCAAACCTCTAGTGTTCCTGTTGTGGCCACTGCAAGAGGCACAGGCTGCCTTGGCTTTGAGTCTGGCACATAAGGCTGCCCACCTGTTCACCTACCAGCTCCTCCAGGGCCAGATCTGCTTGGCCAGGGACCCCACATCATAGCATGACACCCCTCCTCCATGACTGACCCTCCAGGGACAGACCAGCTCTGGTGATACCTCCTATACCCAAGAGCACCTGCCAATCACTCCAGGGCCAGGACAGCTCAGGTGCCTGCCCCTATGGTCCTCAGGCCTGCCTGTGCCATTGGCCTTTCCCTGCTATTGGGCCAGGCAGGCTCAGCCAGTGACCTGCTTCCTCAAAGGGCTAATCACAAAGCAGCAACTCTGCTGTCAGTTCCACTCTCCTGGGTCTCTGTGGCCCCAGGCGATATGCCTTTCCAACCTGGTTGCTGCCCCCAGGGCCAAACTAGGTTGGTAATTGCAAGGCACCTTCTTCCCTGCCTGTTCTATCACACTCTGCTCCAGGGACAGGCAGGTTTGGCCACCAACTCTGCTCCCTCAGCAGGCCACATGACCACCCACTGCTGTGCTGCAACAAAAAGGCCAGAGTAACACAAGCCTGTCTTCACCCCCAGGCTCTGTTGCACAAGGCCATGCTAACAACTAAAGGCCAATGACAAGTGAGTACAATCTGCACCCACAAGTCCCTAAAACAGGAGACCACCTATGCACCTCAAAGCTTCTGTTGGACCAGCTCCTCCTGCATACACAGATGCTTCTCACATGGATACTGTGAACAGAAAGGCCCCTGTCTCACAAGGACACCCATGCATCCACTGGCCTGCATACAAAGTTGCAGAAGGCCATACATCTACCCCAACAGCCACGCTGCACAGGCCATGCTTGAACCCAAGCCACTTGTCTCATAAGATTGTCCCTAAACCCACAGATCCTTGTCTTCCAGGGAGTCACAGAAAATCCAAGTCCATCCTCTATTACAGAACGAGGTTGCACAAGATCGACCTGCACAGACAGGTCCCAGTTGTACAAGTACGATCCTGCCGCCAATGACCCCAGTCACTCAAGATCATCCTGCACACATGGATGCCTCTCCCATGAGACACTCACTCAACACAAAATCCTCTTTCTCATGAGGCCAACCCTGCACTCACAGGCTCCTTTGTGTTGGGGTCTGTGCAGATGCGGGGGACATGAAGGGGTGAAGAGTGTTGTTCCATTGCAGGCAGGGCCGCAAGGAATTTCCCACTAACTCTAACCCTAGCTGACTCAGTTTCAAGCACGGAGGCCAGTGTGAATCATTTGGGAGGATTCAGGATTTTCCTCTCTGTCTTTCCTCGTCTCTGTGTATCTGACTTTGCAATGAAAATAGTATCTTAAAAGAGTACAAAATTCCTCTCTGGGCCAAGTTCATTGCTAATAGACAGCTTAAACCTTTACAACTGAAACCAAAGGACACATTTCAGCAGCAGCACAGCCCTTGGAGAGATCCAGGGGAAGACAGAAACACCACAGAGGCCAACATCACGGCTGCGACATAAACACAGCTGCCGTGTCCAGTTCCCAATGCACTGAAACTGTGAAGTTTCAACCCACTAAATTAGTTGTGACTTGTACAACTACAAAATTCCATACACCACATTTTTATACACAGTAAAAAAAAATCACAAGATTTTTTTTCCTAAATTTGTTACCAGCTCCCTGCTTGTGGCCTGGAAGAGCAGTCGAGGATGGCCCAAAGCTTTAGAAACCTGCACTCCAGAGACCCAGAGGAGGTTTCTGGTTCCCGGCCTCAGTTCGGCACAGCATCAACCGTTGATTTCACTTGGGGACTGAACGATCAGACGGAAGGTCTTCCTCTATGTCTCTCCTTCTCTCTGCATATCTGACTTTGTAATAAAAATAAATAAATCTTAAGAAAAAACATATGATGTGGAAAGTCTCTGATGAAAATTATAAAACATTAAGACAAAAAATCGAAGACTTCAAACAGTGGAGAAACATACCAAGTTCGTGGATGGGTAGAGTCAACATCTTCAATACGTCCATATCAACAAAAGCAAAAGCAATATCTACATTCAATGTGATTTCAATCAGCATGCTAAGAGCATTCTTCACAGAGCTGGAGAAATGATCCACAGGTTCATCTAGAAACAAACCGGAAAATAAAAGCATGAATCGCCAAAACTATCCTGAAGAATAAGAACTTAGCAGGAGGGATCACAATCCCAGCTCTTTGGACATATTATAGGATGGTAGCTTTCAAAACAACCTGTTACTGGCACTGATACAGAGAGGAAACCAATGGAATAGTATAGAAATACCAGAAGGGAACCCACACATGCACAACCATCTAATCTTCGACAAGAAAACAGAAGCCAATCCAGGAAAAATGAAGGTCTCTTCAAAAATGTTGTTGGGACAACTGGCTAATAGCCTGCAAAAATAAGCAGCATGACTCACACATTTCACCATACACAAACATCAAATCTAAATGGATGAAAGATCTAAACCTACACCCAGAGACCATCAAACCTCTGGAAGAAAAAGTTGGAAACACTCTGCAAAATATAGATGTAGGCTCTGACTTCCTAGAAAAACCATCAAAAGCAAAAGCAATAAAGACCAAAACAAACAAATGGGACTACATCAAACTCAGACATTTCTGCACAGCAAAGGAAACAATCATCAAAGTAAAAGAAGCAAACAACACAATGGGAGAATATCTTTGCACACTACACAGGAGATAAGGGCTTAATCTCCAGAATATACAAGCAACTCCAGAACAACCAAAACAACAGAACAAGCAAACCAGTCATGAAATGGGCACAGGAAATGGCCAGTCACTTTTACAAAGGGACAAATCCAAATGGCTAACAGGCATATGAAAAAAATGCTCAAGCTCCCTGGTAATAACGGAAATCCTAATAAAAACATGTTCTGGGTACTCAAATGTAGGCTTAGCCCAATCGGCTCCTTCTGTAGGACATGGGCACCACAGAAACCAAGCTCTGGACTCAGTTTCAGGCCTCAGGGCACACTGGACACACATCTCATTCCCCCAGGGACTCAGAGAAAACTGGACAGGAGGGGCCCTCAAGGAGACACAATAAACTTCATCTGTGAGAATCAAGATAGCAGAATAGGGTAAGGACACGTTTACACAGAGAAATACTGTCCAGTGTGAACCAGAGAGGGCACATTCGAGGAAATAGGAGAGGACAGAATAATAGCAGAGGGGTACCTGGACACTGACACACAGGAAAGTAGCAGAGACAACACTGTGTAGTTGTGCTGGCTAAACTCCACTGGCAGCCGAAAAACAGCAGCAACCAGGTGGGAAGGGACTGTCACCGGGAACTCAGGAGGTGAACCCAGACAAAGAACTGCCTGTCCTGCTGGTCCGGTTAATTTCACCAGAAGCAGAGACAGAGCCGCAGACCACAGACGGGCAGTGTGGGAACAGGGTGGATTTTACAACCCAGTCTGCCCCATAGAACCACATCGGGTGCCATTTTGTTTAAGCAAACAAGGACCATGGACAGTACTGCGCATGCACAGAGCTGAGAGTGAATTCATTTCTGGCTCAATGTAGTGTAACAATGTGGCATCCTACAGGTTCCACCCCATATAGGTCTGGGTAACTCTCAGACCTGACGGCCAGCAGATCAAGAAATCACTAGAGGCACCTCAGGTGTCACTTCTTACATGTGGCAAAGAATTTAAGATTGCAGGGGACAGGGCCCAGCGGCATAGCCTAGCAGCTAAAGTCCTCACTTTGAACATGCCTGGGATCCCATATAGGCACCGGTTCTAATCCCGGCGGCTCCACTTCCTATCCAGCTCCCTGCTTGTGGCCTGGGAAAGCAGTCGAGGACGGCCCAAAGCTTTGGGACCCTGTACCCACGTGGGAGATCAGGAAGACATTCCTGGTTCCTGGCTTCAGATCAGCACAGCATCAGCCGTTGCGATCACTTGTGGAGTGAATCACTGGATGGAAGATCTTCCTCTCTATCTCTCCTCCTCTCTGTATATCTGCCTTTGTAATAAAAATAAATAAATCTTAAAAAAAAGAAAAGACTGCAGGGCACAACAATGAGCTGCTCATGCACTGAGCTCAGCAAGAACTCGCTGAGCTCAGTGCACTGCACTGGTCCCACAGGAAAATAATAACAACTGTGCCATTGTATGGGTCAAAATAGGTCCGTGTGGCACCCAGACCTAACGGCCAACGGAAAAGGTGTGCATAAGTTTGGGTTGGAGGTGTGTGTCATGGATCACACAGTGGCACAGACGCAGCACTGGTGAGGCAGCTGGCTCTGCAGATCCCAGCTCCACTTGCCTCACAGGAATGTGCCAGCCTGTGGCCAGCCCAGGACACCACTCTGTTAGGTCACCTTGGCCAGGACAGGTGCAGGCAGTGCCATGTGGATCCCCTGCCCACAGCTTGAACTCTCTGGCTGAATTGCATGCCCTGCCGCATGGCTGGGCTTCGGGCTGTCCTGAGCCCAGCCCAGCACACCTGTTCTGGCAAGATCAGTGCCACCAACAACCTAGCTGTTTGGGACACCTGGTGTCTCCCATAATCCTGGGACCTGCTCCAACCGAAGGGGAAGAAAGGTTGTACAGACAACGATGAAGCCTCAGCATGGAATCACAGGGGGTGGAGATTGGTTAGCCAAGAGTTGAGGCTATGGAGACCATGGTGAAAATCTAACATAAGAACCCAGACCTGGAACTCACTCGAGGGAGCAACACAAATGACTGCCAACACAAAGCCATGTACCAACTGCAAAAAGTAAAATCTTATGTAGACCTGTGGGTGACAGAGCTGAGAAACCTGCCCCAAGAAGAATCTGTTAACCAGAAGAAGAATCTGATAACCAAGAGAAGAATCTGATAACAACAACCAAGAGCAAAAGAAGAGACAGAGACACAGTGACTGAAGACTCCCCTGCAAAAGAGCAAAACCCTCTGGCAACCTCAGAATTAACTAAGGAAGACAGTGAGAAAGTGGGGGATACAGAATTCAAAACTCTTTGTCATATACCTTCTTATCAACAACAAGAAGCACTTAAAGCAACATTCAAGGAATTCAAGCAATCCGTCACACAGGAAATGAATCAAATGAAAGCTGATGTATTAGAAATGAAGAACATAGTGGAGCAAATTAAAAGCACAACGGAGAGTCTCCAAAATAGAATGAAGGAGGTAGAAGAAAGAATCTCAAAATTAGAAGATATTTCCTGTCACCAAGGCAAAATCAGCAAAAACTTGGGAGCAGAGCTAGATCAGGCCAAAAAAAGTATTCAAGAATTGAAAGGCACTATTAAAAGGCCAAATAGTAAGAGTCATGGGACTCCCAGAAGGTGCAGAAAGAAAAACTGGTTTTACAAATATATTTAACGAAATAACATGGGAAAATTTCCCTAATCTAGAGAAAGATTTGGGAAACAAGATCCAGGAGGGGCACAGAACTCCAAACAGGCTTGCCCAAAAGCGATCTTCACCATGACACATGATCATCAAGCTCTCTTCAATTGAACATAAGCAAGATTCTTAAATATGCACGTGAAAAAAATCAACTGAAATATAAAGCCAATTAAACTAACAGAAGACCTCTCACAGGAAACTCTACAGGCCGGAAGAGAATGGAGTAACATATACACATTCTGCTCACCAGCACACACAACCTTTTCTATGACAGATCAGGTAATAGGGCACAAATCAAGTCTCAGCAAATATAAGATAGAAGAAATACTATGTACCTACTTAGACCAGTAAGAAATAAAGCTTGACATTAACAAGAACTGGACACTCACAAATACCTGAGAGTCAAACGATATGCTACTAAATGAGCAACTGGTCATTGAACAAATTGAAAGGACATGAAAAACTTTCTTGAAATAAATGAAAATGAAAACACAACACAGCAAAATCAGCAGGATACAGCTAAGTCAGAATTAAGAGGGAGACTAATGGTATTAGCTAGGAACACAAAAAGAACAGTATCTGAAATTCAAAGTTACAACTACGCACCTCAGAGATGTATAAAAGGAACAAACCTAAGCCCAAATCAAGAGGAAGAAAAATAAGAGACATTACCTGTTTGGTGTTAGCCTGTAGTAAGTTAAGCCATGCCAGCATCCCATATGGGCAAGAGCTCTGATCCAGCTCCCTGCTTAAAACACAAAGGAAATCAGCGGGTGATGGCTCAGCGAGGACCTGGGCCTTACCTCTGTTTCCCTCTCTCAGCAACTCTTCCTTTCAAACACATTAATAATCACTAAATAAAATATAAAAGGGTAGATTAAAACAGACATCATTGAAATACAAAGGGTCATAGGAAAATGGAATGAAGAAAATGGAAAATCCTGGAGAAATGGATGCATTCCTAAATAAAAAAACATATATGTATATGTCTATATACACACATATATGCACATACATATATACATATATTTATATATGTGCACATGTATAAAACCTACCAAGATTAAATCAAGAAGTCCCAGAAAATATAAACAGGCCCTTCAAATGCTCTGTCCCCACAAAATTCTCCTTTCTTGCCACTTTGCCTAAAGTTTTCTCCAGATTCCACGGCAAGGCTAACACTCCTGCACCTTCACTGCTCTAACAACCACACCCTTCACCTGTTATAACCTTTTCTCTCTCCTCTCAGGATACACACACATTACCTGCTCTCAGCTTCCAATACCCAAGCATCTCCTATGCCCCTGGCTCCTCCAGGGCACCCAATCCCCCAAGGCTTCCCTCCAAACCTTCAACTGAGCACTGCATTCCAAACCCACTCTTTCTCCCCCAAACTATAAATCCAGACCTCCTGTTGTTCCCTCAGCCAACAACACATTTTTCCTCCCAGGCCTACCCACCAGGTTTTGACACACAATCCACTCACTGGCTCTTAACTACCTGCAGCCAGCTCTAGGCACCAGCCCCATGCCTAGAGGGCTGCACTGTTTGCCCCATAACTCAAAGGAGAGCGAATTGTATATACTAATGTATATTTGTATATTATATCATATTATATATTATATTATATTACATTATATTATATTATATTATATATATTACTAATACTAGTATATAGTAGATTACTAATATCTACTAATAGTAAGTAGATAGTGACCAAAAGAAGCCAATATCAGTAGATATACTTGGAATGAATAGTATCATTTTTGTTTCTTCATTGACAGTACATTATCATTTTCAGACTGATCTCTTCCTCTCCATCTTCTCACCCTGATAGTTCACCCTCAACACACTGCTCACCAGTGGGCTCTGTAGGGCTGGATCTGTTCTGATGGCCACCTGCCATCAGGCCAACAGGCCCCAGACATGAAGCACACCTGCCTGCCATCTGGCTTGGTGCTCCAGGTTCAGTCTTGGTGAGCTGTTGGCAGGAACACCTCTAGCTTGGCAGGGATGCCACTCTGCTGCTGACCCAGGGCAGTTGGTGTTGGCCAGCCACCCCACCCCCTCAGCTGACTGCTCGGCTGCATGCCTCTCTAGGGTCAGGCCACTTCTCCTGATGACCCTACACTCCCGGCTGGCACGCCTGACCACTCTGCATGGCACTCCAGGGCCAGGTTCACTTGCCGTGGGCCAACCACATCTCTAGCACTCCCACTGTGGCCACTCAAGAGGCATAGGCCAGCTGGCCAATGAGCCCTGACTCTCCAGCCCATCTACCTGGATGCTCACAGGCTGTTCCATGGCCAGTTATACTCAGGCAGACACTCCACACCACAGCATGGCATCCCACACCCTGCTGCCTGACTGTCCCTTCAGAGCCACACAGGCTCCGGTGGCACCTCCTACACACAAGGCCACATGCCAGCTGATCTAGGGCCGGTAAAGCTCAGCTGCCTGGCACCAGGGACTTAGGTGCACCCATTCCATTGCCCTTTACACTGCTCCAGGGCCAGGCAGCTCAGCAAGTGACCTCTCCCTCACATGGCCGGCTTCAAACCAGCCTCTCTGGGGGCAGTCCCATTCTCCTGGGTCTCTGGGGCCCCAGACAGTATACGCTGGTGCCCTGCTTGCCACTCACTCCAGGGTCAACCTTGATTGGCAAGCACCAGACATGCCTCTAGCCTGCCAGTTCCACCACCCTGCCGCTGCTCAACGGCTAGCTGACTTTGGCAATCAACCCAGTTCCCTCAGCAAGCCACTTGCTGTGTGTGCCACTCTAGGGCTGGGCCCATTTTACTGACAACCCTGAGGCCCCAGCCAGCATGAACCTCCAATGCCCCAGCATCTCAGGGCCAGGCTAATGGGGCTATGGGCCCTCAGTGCCTCTAGCACTCCTGGCATGGCCACTGAAGCAGGCACAGCTCCCTCAGCAGGTGACCCCTATGTCCTCTAGCTCACCCATCCAGCTGCCTCACCAGCAGCTCAAGGCCCAGGTGGCCTCAGCCAGTGCCTTCCACACTCCTGAGCCCCACAACACCCCCATTCTTCCACCCAGCCTGTTTCTGTAGGGCCATTCAGGTTCAGCCCGCACCCCCACCTCCCACAGTCCACTCCAGGGTGAGGCCAAGTCACTGACACCCCTTGCTTTCCCAGCCTAACTGCAAGACATTCCAGGACCAGGAGGGTTTAGCTGGCCCCACACACTTCTAGTCAGCACACAACACTCTGACTGCTATTCCTAGGCCAGGTAGGCTCAGCTCATGCGCCACGATGCTGCCCTATTAGTTACTCCAGGAACAGGTAGACTCAGCCTCTGCCCCACTTCCTTACTAGGTTGCACAGCAGCCAGCTGCTATAAGGTAAGGCATGCTATTACGGCAACCCTGAGGCACCAGCCACAGGACCTGAATCCTCTGCTCCACAGCATTCCTGACTCTCCCCCTCACTCCCCCATCTGATGTTAAAGGGCCAAAACAGTTCTGGAAGTGCCTCCCACTATCTCAGCCAACCTACCCCTCTCTCCAGTGCCACTAGGGTTGGGCTTGGTGTCACATGTGCCTCAGGCCACCTGACCCATCCCTGCTGCTTCAGGAAAAGGTGTGCTCCTCCAGGGCCCACAGCCGCCCATGACTCTGCCTGCTCCAGGACCATGCCAGCTCAGCCAGCACCAATCAGATCCAGCACACCCTTCCTGTGGATGAGCCAGGTGCATCTGAAGGCAACCTGTGGCACCAGCATACATGAACTGAATTCCCCAGCCCAGAGCATGCCCACCCAGATGCCCTGCCTGCTGTCCCAGTGCCAGAATGACTCAGGTGTGGCCTTCACACCCTCAGCCTGTCTACCAGCCACTCCATGCCAAGCCAGGCTCCAACAGTGTCCATGCCCATAGATGCCCACCATCTACCACCTGCTCCAAGGCCAGGCCTGCTTAGCAAGTGTGCCTGCACATCCAACATGCCCACCCCATCAGCCCACACGCTGCTGCAGGGCCATACCAGCTGGGCGTTGTTTACCACAACATGGCCAGTTGGGCTCAGCCAGCACCCCATGCGTCATTAAAACAGACACCCCGGCCCACACACTGCTCTAGGCCCAGGCCAGCTCTGCCAACAACTTCCATGCACAAACCAGGCCCACCAGCCATCACACTGGTCACTCCAGTGACAGGTTCTATTTGCCATCACCAGGCTCTCCCCTGAACTGGCAGCCTTGCCATCCCATGCAGTGCTACAGAGCCAGTGGGGCTCAGCCAGGAATTCTACTCCCTCAGCAGACCACTCAGCTGCCTGCTATTTAGAGCCAGCTCATTCTGCCAGTGACCCTGTGGCCCCAGTTGGCACACCCTGTCACTCAGCTTGGCACTCCAGGGCCAGGCTCATGAACACTGGGCCCTCTGTGCCTCTAGGACACTAAACTGCTCCACACCAACTATTTTAGGACCAGATCCCTGCACTTCTAATCCACAGGCTGCTCCAAGCCCAGGCAAGCACAGCTGGTATGTCTAATGTTCCTAGATCCTGCCTGCCTGGCTGCCCTGCAGGGTGCTCCAGGACAAGGCAGGCTCAGAAGGTTCTACGCACCCTCCGGTACCCCAAGACTGCCCACTGTCCACTCTGGAGCCAGGCCAGCAGGCTGACACCCCTCCAGGTCCCAGTCTGCCACCTGGACTCTAGCCCACCCGCACCACTGCCCCACCAACTGTTCCAGGTACACATAGACTCAGCCACCCAACTGCTCCCTCAGTAGGCTGCTAGGCTGCCCATTGATCTAGAGCTGGGCCCATATGACAGCAATCTGTTGCACCAGCCCCTACGATCTGAATCCCCCAGCCGAGAGCATGCCAACCTCACTGCCATGCTTACCTGTGTCAGGAATTAAAAAAAAAAATGGTTCATGTGTGACCTCCCCCATTTCCAGCCCGCCTACCAGCCCCTCTACGGTCAGCCGAACTTGGATGATGCCTCACGTGCCTCAAGCTGCTGGCCCCTGCTGCTCTTGGGCAAGGCATGCTTTTCCATCAGCAACCCTCCCCACCACACCCCTTGCCGAAAGATACCTGCCATCCACTCCAGGGCCATACCAGCTGGCTAGCACCCAGCCACATCCAGCATGCCCCCCCTGCCACTATGTCCACCCTGCCACCCCACTTGTTGCTGCAGAGCCATGCCGGCTAGGGCAGCATCCATCACATCCTCAGCCCACCTGTTCATTGCAACACCTCAAGGCCAGCTCCACTGAAGCCTGCCCACACAAAGCAGGTTTGCGTACTGTCCCATTTGCTGCTGCAGGGCCAGGTCCTGCTGCCCTTCACTAGGCATGAACCCTAGCCTGCCAGCACCACAGCTCATCTGCTGTTCAAGGGCAGGATGGGATCACCCAGTGACCATGCTCCCTCAGAAGGCAGCACTGCCACCTGCTGCTCTAGCACCTGGCCCATTTTGTCAAAGACTCCGGGCCCCAGGCTGGCATGCTCTCATTCCTCCTGGCACTTCAGGACCAGGCTCACTCCCCCAGGGGCTGCCATGCTTCTAATATTCTAGGCAGCCAGGCACAGGACAACTGGACTGGAAACCCCTATGCTTTTAGCCTACCCACCCAGTTGTGCCATGAGCTGCTCCAAGACCAGGTGGGCTCTGAAATACTTGCCAAGTTCCTAATGTCCACCTGTCCCACCACCACTCCCAGCTGCTTGAGGACCATTCCACACTGGCCGGTGCATCTGGTGCCCTCCATCCACCCCAGGGCCAGGCTGGCCCACAGAACACCCCTCTCTTTCCCAGCTTGCCTCTAAGCTGCTACAGGGCCAGGCAGGCTCAGCTGTTGCCCACCATGGCTCTAGCTTGCCCATGCCACTCTCCCACACACTGCTCCAGTGACTTGAAGGAAGTTCACCTAGAGCCAGAGGTGCTCGGCCAGAGAGCCCAGCACCCAAGCCATCTGCTGGCTGCTCCAGAGCCAGGCTCAGTATGTCAGATCACCCTGTGTCCCAAGCCCACCCACTACCTGCTTCATTGCCAAGCTGGCTCCATTGATACCCCCTGCACCCATAGTACTATCATTGTCCATTTCATGGCCAGCCCGACTCTCCCGGCCTCCCTCCCCACTGCACTCCTACCCTGTCCACCATGCCACCCTGCCAGCTGCTCCAGGATCAGGTGGGCTAGCCCAGTGACCCAGCATCCCCAGAAGGCTACTCACTGGCCTGCCCCTCCAGCACCAGGATCACTTGTCCTGTGTCCACTGCACACTTTGCACATCCATTCCACAGCACCTTTCCCACTCCGGGGACAGGCCAGTTCAGTCGGTGACCCCCTTGCCCACAGTGCAATAACCCTTGTCCCCAGGACCAGGCTCCCAAGCCCAGGGTCCCCAGCTCATCTAGCCAGCTTGCCCTGCCACCACAGCTACTGTTCCAGGGCTAGGCTGGCTGGCTCTGGTAGTACCTCCTGAGTCCCCAGCTGGCCAACCATTAGTGCCAGGCAGGCTCAGCCAGTGCCCACAGCCACCACCTGGCAGCTGGCTGCTCCAGGACCACGTTGACTGGGCTGGTACATCAAGCTCCTAGGCCTTCCATACCCAGGCTGCCTCTGCCTGTGACTCATGTGCCCACAGCCTTATCACCATCCTCTCCAGAGTCAGTTTGCCAGCCTCCTCATACCCAAACCATCTTGCCTGCCACTCCAGGTCCAGGAGGGCTCAGCCAGTTCCCCCAGCACCCACAGATGCTGGCTGTCCATGGCTCCATCTTCCAAGAATTGGTCTTGCTCCCCTCCCTGCAGCGCAGCACTTAAGTGTTCCAGACTTGGTTCCTGGTTCTTCTGCATTGGGCTGCAGTCTTCACACAGCAAAACTAGGACTTGAGATAATATGATCGTTCTTCATCGAGTCATCAAAACATGCTGTTACTTGGAAGTGTAACTGTGTCAGAGCTTCGTCCGTTCATGTTCCATCCTTCTGACTCCGGCAACTCTGGCTTGAAAATCCTATGTTTTTCCTACATATCTGTGCTGCATCTCTTGCAAGACTGTGTGTTTCTCTTCAGCCTGGGCTCTAAGGGGGCATGAAGGAGAGTAGTACGTGACATAGTGCCACTTCAGGTTCCATGTGCAGAGAGGCATCCCTGGGCTGGAAAAGAGTTATTTGACAAGTGAGCAGATAACATTACATAGGTGGGCAAAGTGTGGCACCTCTATGTCCAAATCAAAGATAGACTTCCAATCAAACTTTTGGCCATATCTGGACAATGGTATGCTGAATTGTCTGACACTGTATGTACCAGCGATGTTGGGACACACTTCACTTACAGACTAAGGAACTTATGACTGCTAATGAAGGGCTATACTATTGTAACAAAATGAGGAAATCAGTCAGTGGGTAGGAATTTGAGGAGAGGGAAGGGAAATCCCAGACTCTACGGAACTGTACTATGAAACTTAAAATTTTTTAAAAAGCCCAACTCTTACTTATATGCCAAATGATTTTAACAATGTTAAATGTCTGCTTCCTAGATTAAAATGACAGCTGTATTTCTAAAAATTTCACTGTTAAAACACTGCAAAAGTCATTTTATGTTTATATGTAAATATGCATAAAACTGAATTGAATTTAAATTAAAATAGGAATCTCCTTGACCAACCTGAAAAGTTCTTAGGATGAACACAAATCTTCACTGTTGGGACTGTCCTGGGTACTAACCATCTAACATGCAGGCCAAGGTGCAATGAATGGCAACACCTTTCACTCTCTGAACAAACATGCCCTTACAAAACCCCAGAGAATGACACTGACCTGTGAATGATACCACTGCCTTAAACCACTACTCTCACAAGCCACTGTCACATATGTCCAGTAAACTGCCCCCTAGATCCATAGCCAGGCTCCCATTTGATCTCATATACTTTCTGTACTTCATGTTTTTTGTTTGTTTGTTTGTTTTTTAATTTCAAAGCCAGATTTACAGAGAAGGAGAGACAGAAAGATCTTCCATTAAAAGGATACTTGGAGCGTGGTGGTGCAAGTGGTTAAGGTCC
The DNA here is from genome assembly GCF_017591425.1 of Ochotona curzoniae. Taxonomy (NCBI): domain Eukaryota; kingdom Metazoa; phylum Chordata; class Mammalia; order Lagomorpha; family Ochotonidae; genus Ochotona; species Ochotona curzoniae. The sequence goes on from NW_024467019.1 coordinate 108,240, forward strand.
TCGCCTTGCACGCCCGGGATCCCATATGGGCGCCGGTTCTATCCTGGCAGCCTCACATCCCTTCCAGCTCCCTGCCTGTGGCCTGGGAAAGCAGTTGAGGATGGCCCAAAGCCTTGGGACTCTGCACCCACGTGGGAGATCCGGAAGAGTCTCCTGGCTTTGGATCAGCATAGCATCGGCAGTTGCGCTCACTTGGGGAGTGAATCATCAGACGGAAGATCTTCGTCTCTGTCTCTCCTCTCTGTATATCTGCCTTTCCAATAAAAAAAATAATAAAAATAAATCTTTAAAAAAAAAAAAGAATACTTGGAGCGCAAGTTTTCACAAAACAGAATACTTATACTTGGAAAAATACAAACAGTATTCATAGAAATAAATGTTTCAGGGACTGGTTTTGTGATGTAGCAGCTAAAACTGCAGCCCATAGATACTGGTTTGAATTCCAGCTTTTTGATTCAACTTCCTGCCAATGCACCTGGAAAAACAGAACGATGTGCTCACGTCCTTGGGTCCGAGCATCTGAGTGGAAGACAGGAAGTTCCTGGCTCCTGCCTTCAGCCTTGTCACTGCAGCCACTTGGGGCATGAACCAGCAGATGGAAGACCTCTCTAGCTCTGCCTTTCAAATAAATAAAGTAAACCTTAGGGAAAAAAGAAATAAAAAAGCTATAAATAAATTAAAAAAATTATCCCACAGATGGGCCGACTTAAGATGGCACTATACCCTAAGCTAATCTACAAATTCAAAAACAATTTCTATAAAAGTCCCCATTTGAAGAGATCAACACTCTGATCTTAAAGCTACCCATGATATGGTCTAGGAAGACAGCCTGTTTAGGGTCAGTTGAAGCTGCACATCTCCCATCTGCATAATACCATTTGCCCCCTTGAGTGTCAAATGATCTGTGACATCATTAAGTAGGACCTGGAGGGCAGTTTCGTGTTGTCCCCATTCCCCTCTCAGCCCTATCCAAGCCACACTGGGAAGGGCTCACTCTCTTGGCGGTGCGCTTCTTCACTGGCACTTTGGCTCTCTTCACCTCTAACACTCTCAGCCTCTCATATTCCCACTGCTCTCTCACTTCAGACGGACAAACCCCGAGAAGCAATCTCTCCCTGACCTTTCACGTACTGGCTCACTCACCCTGAACATGACACTCATTTGTCTGTGTTCCTCACCATCTGAACAAACGTTACCACTTGTCCAAGCCATGTTGGTACTTGTGCTTAAAATGCTTTTAAAGTAAGGGGCAAGAACTTAGAAAATCAATATTTGGCAGAAATCTAGACCACAACATCCAGAATAGCCCCTCCCACATCCTGAAAAACAGCAACACAAGAGAAGAACTCACAATTCTCCATTTCAAAACTCACTACACAGCAATGTGACTCAGACTGTGCAGTACTGGCACAAGGAGAGAAAAGAACATGAGCAGCGCAGGATTCAGAATTTAGACATGATGCCACACATTTAAAGTCAAATGAATTTGATCGGGTTGGCATTGTGGCTCAATGGGTTACACATGCGAGAATTCCCACAGAGTGCCAGTTTGAGTCTCCACTGCTCAACTTCCCATCCAACTCCCAGCTAACGTGCCTGGGAAAACAACAGAAGATGGCCCATGTTCTTGAAGCACTGCACCCACATGGGAAACCTGGCTCCTGGCTTCAGCCAGGCCCAGACATGGCACCTGTGGCAATTTGAGGAGTGAATCAGAGAATGGAAGACCTCTCTGTCTCTCCCATCTTTCTTGAAATTCATTAAAATAAATTCCTTTTAAAAAATGATTTCTAACAAGGTGTTACTAGATGGTTCAGGGGAACAAAAATTCTCCAACATTGTTTCTGTGACAATTATATCACCATCTGTGGTAAAAATATTGTTGGCTCTTTACGTCAAACTAAAAGTAAAAAGTAATGCAAAATGAACAAAGACCAAAACATACACTAGGTATTATAAAATTGTTAGAAGCAAGCATAGCAGCATACTTTCATAACCCTGGAATAGTACTCTTTTTTTTTTTTTTTAAGATTTACTTATTTTTATTGGAAAGTCACATTTACAGAGAGAAGAGACAGAGAGAAAAGTCTTCCACCTGTGGGTTCACTCCCCAAAGAGCTGCAATGGCCAGAACCTAGCCAAGCCAGGGCCTTCTTCCCGGTCTCCACAAGGGTCCAGGGGCCCAAGGCTTTAGACAGTCCTCTACTGCTAGAGCTAGACGGGAAGTGGAGCAGCCAGGATAAGAACCGATGACCACACGGGATCCTGGTGCATGCAAGGTGAGTACTTCAGCCACAAGGCTACCGCACCAGGCTCTAGTTAAGTGCTCTTATAAAAGGTCTAATCTAAAACTGGTATATGACCTTAACAGACAGTTTTCTAAGAAAAATATACAAATAGCCAATAAGCACGAGAAAAGATGCTCAGTATTAATAGTCATCAGGGAAGTATAAACCAAGATCACATTCACATACCACTAACTCCTTAGGACAGCTGCAATCAGACAGACAGACAGCAAGTGTCGGCAGGAAGGAGACAAACTGGAACCCTCATTTACTGCTGGAAGGAACAAATGTAAAAACGCTGTGGTCACTTTTAGAAATGCGCATTTCCTTAAATAATCAGATACAAAGACTATATGCTCCAGTAATTCCACTCTGATAACAGGTTCACAAAAACACAGGGCTGGGGCCACAGCATGTTAGGCTAAGCTTCCACCTGCAGTGCTGGCATCTCATTTGGTTACCAGTTCCAGTCTTGGCTGGTCCACATTTACTAAGCCAGCTCCCTGCAGTGGCCTGGGAAAGCAGCAAAAGATGGTCCAAAGCCTGGGCCCTGCATCCACATGAGAGACCTGGAAGAAGCTTCTGGCAACTAGCTTCAGATCAGCTCAGCTGCAGCCATTACAGCCTCTTGTGAACAGGTGACCCTGCAGATAGAAAATTCGCTTTTTCTCTCTCTGATTTACAAATCAAAACATTTTTAAAACTATATAAATGGAAGCAGTATTCATAACAAACTGTGAAAACACCTAATGATTTTATCAATAAAATATAATCTTCAACAATATTATTGGCTATAAAGAGGAATAACTTCCCATGTTTATACAACATAGATGAACTTTATAATATGTTGCTGAGCATGAAAAAAAAAAATCCAGCCACAAGACTCCACGCTTGAGAAAAGTCCAGGTAGGGAAATTAAAAAAAAAAAAAAAAAAAGGGAGGGCTTGGTTTGTAAAAGAACAACTGGTCCTGACACAGTGGCTCAATTGGTTAATCCTTCCCTTACAAGCACTACGATACAGTATGTGCTGTGACAGTGTCCTGGCTGCTTCACTTGCTACCCAGCTCCCTGCTTGCGATCTTGGAAAGCAGCAGAGAGTGGTCCAAAGGCTTGGGACCCTGCACCCACCTGGGAGACAGGGCTCCTGATGGGCTCTGCTATGGCAGTTGTGGCCATTTGGGAAGTGAATTAGTGAATGGAAGATCTTTTTCTCTCTCTGTAAATCTGATGTGCCATTTTAAAAAAAGGAGAAGCAGCAGCAAAAGTGTTAACTTTGCTAAATGTGAACATGCTACCATGGTCATATTGTGGTGGTCATTTATTTTTGGTGCATGTCAAAGTAATAAGGGATAAAGTGTTATGTCACCAACTTACTGTCAAATGTTTCAGCAAAAAAGAAAACTAAGCTAATGTGACAGACACTAATTAAAAAATTAGTGAATTAAAAGGATACTAGATTGGCATTGTGGCTTAGCAGGTAAAGTCTGCCTTTTAGGCCTGTATCCCATGTGGTGCCAGCTGATGTCCCAACTGCTCTACTTCCCATCCAATTCCCCATAAGTGGCTTGAGAAAAACAGCAGAGGATGCCTCAGGTGTTTCAGTCCCCCACCCATGTGGGAAACCCGGAAGAGGCTCCTGACCTAAGACCAGCCCACCTCTGGATGCTGTGGCCATACGGAGAGCAAACCAGGAGGCAGAAGATTTCTTTCCCTATCCACCTCATTTTCAAATAAACAAGTAAATAAATAACTACACTTTAAAAATAGACTTTCTGAATATAGTTATACCAGATTCCTATGTTTTAAATGAGTTTTCCAAAAATCTATCATAAATTAATACACTCAGGGGTTAGAAAAACACCTTTTGATCAAACACTTAAAATCTCTAAATGAAAAATGAATGCAAACTAATAAAAGGAATCAAAGCATTTGAAAACAACTACCTAAAGAACAGCGTTGTGGTGCACTGGGGTAAGCTGTCATCTGCAGGACTGGCATCATACAGGTTCCAGTTCAAATCCCACTTGCCCCGCTTGTAATCTAGCTCCCTTGCATTACTAAGGCATCTCATTGCCCAGGAAAGCACCCATGGGGAGCACCCAGCTAGAGGTCCTGGCCTGGGGTTCAACTGTCAAGGCCATTTGGGGAGTAAACCATCAAACCAACAAATTCTCTCTTTCTCTTCATTCTAAGTCTTTAGAAAATAAAACATTACTTATCATTTCCTATGTATTGAGGCAAAGAATATACTACAAATACGTGAATTCAAATGAGAAATAAATGTTTACACAGTAACTCCAAGAATAATTTCTTATAAGTGAAAAACGGAAAACTTAAAATAGAAGAGTTGTGGTAGATAGTATCTTTGATTTCTTGGTTAAGGTGCTAACAACCAGCAATCAGCGGTCCAATCAGCACCAGATCATTTCTGACATGATGCACCAAAATCTTTTTGTAGAAGTAAAAAGATGAGAAAAACAAACGAGGTGGTGATGACTCAATTGACTAACCCTCCCCTTGCAAGTGCTAGTATCCCCATACTGCAATGGTTTGTGTCCCAGCTGCTGCACTTTCCATCCAGCTCCCTGATTGTGGCCTGGGAGAGCAGTAGGATGGCCCAAAGCCTTAGAACCCTGTACCACATGTGGACCTGCACCCAAGGACAAGCTGCCACCTGCGCTCTGGACACACACTAGGGCCAAGTTGCCACCTCCCCTTCCCGGACCCCTGTACCCTGGGGGTCTTACCTTGTAGATGTCCGTTTTCTCCTCAGAGGTCACATGGTGCTGGTGAAGCCCAGTGGGTCTGTGAACTCCTCCAGCCAGGCTCAAAGTCCAGGCACTCTGGGGGCGGCACCAACTCCACCTGGCACACAGCGGGCCCCACGTGGGTTCACCATGGCGGCCACCGTGAGGCCCTCCCCAGGTGGGGTGCAGGTGGACAGCAGGTGGGAGTAGGGTCAACTGGAGTCCACGAGCCCTGTCATGTCCTCTTGTGGGGCCCACAGTGAGTCTTCGGGCAGCCCAAGAGCTCTCCAAGCAGAGCCCAGCAGTGCGTCCTCTTCCTCTGCTGCTTCTTCACTGACTGAGGGTGCGGGGCCACAGCACCTTGCAGGAAGTGACCATGCGGCCAATTCCTCCATCTCAGCACCCTCAGCACCATGCAGGATTCCTCCACCAATGGGGACCCTTTTCTTCCTCTTCTCCGACCCCAGGGCGCCCCGCTGTGCTTCCTTTCCTCGCCCTGGAGAAATTCTGCACTGCCGAACAGGGCCTGGGGCCCCTCACAGCACTGGGCCCTGCAGCGCAGGAGGGGAGAGATGCAGCTGCTTCTCCAGCATGGAGGACCTTGGAGGGCTCCAGGGGGCAGAGGTTGTGCTTCTGGAGAGGAGGACTCTCCCTCGCTGCCACCAGCACCACCTCCCGTGGGCATCTCGATGGACATCCGACCTGCTCCACCTATTGTTCAAAAAAAAAAAAAAAGGTTTATTTATTTGTATTGGAAAGGCAGACTGGAATATAGAATGGGGGAGATAGAAGTTTATATTCACTCAATCACACCCCTAATAGCCAAAATGAACCAGGAGGTTCTTCTTGGTCCCCCAAGTGAGTGCAGCTCCCTGCCTGTGGCCTGGGAAAGCAGCTGAGGACAGCCCAAAGCCACCGGTCCACAGTGATGTGCACTACAGCAGAGATGCGTATTTCCATATCCAATGTCCTCCTGACTTGTTACTGAGGACAAGAACCTCCCTCAAGAACCATAGGCTCTGGCATGATGGTGTGGACTCAAATAGCTACAGGTGGGAGCAGGGCAGCAAGCTCAGCTGTGGCCTAAGCACTGCAGAGGAGAGAGGTGGGCAAGATACCTGGGGATTCATGCAGTGTTCAGGTCCACAGGGACCCTGGCCATGCCTTAATCTTTCAAAGCCACCTGTGCAAAATTTGAGTGAGCAGAAAGGAGATGAAAGGTGGAGGCCAACTGTAGAGGAGAGGACCTCTTTGGCCTCAGCTGGGAAAGCTGTAGGGATGGCGCCTTCCGATACATGCATACATACACACACACATCCTGTTCTTCTCTTCCATGTTTCTGGGGGAAGGCACATGCCACTTAGTGGATAACCTTTTCTTCCAATTCAGAGAGTAAAATGGATGCTCCACCAGAAGGAGCACTGTTCTTTTGTCTTGCAACCTCCTGGCACACAACTGGAGTCATGCATGCTTCAGCTTAACCAGGCAGCCATGTCTCCTTGGAGTGCCTTTGGAAAGTTACATGGAAACATAACTTTAGAGAGTAATCAAGGTCAACCCCAGGAGTGACAAATGGCTCACAATGACCATGAAGGGATGATTCTCCAAGCCAGGTGCAGGGCACACAATGTGCATGTCCTTCTAACACACCAGTCCCATGGATACCATTGTCAAATGTGCAATGGAACGCAGACCTACTACTGTTGTGCACCTGTCCCAGGTTCACAGCACAAGGTCAGAATGTGGAGTCACAGAGGTGGCCTAGATGGGATCTCCAGGAGCCTCATATTACATGAGTGACAGTATCACGCCAATGACTTGGGCATTTCCAGGCTGATGTCTCTCTCCTGGAAGCTGTGGCATGGAGCAGTTCTTTTGGGAAAGTTGTCCAGGTCCAGGCCTTCAGCTTGCCTGAATCCTGGCCCTCAGACAGCAGCCTGAGCGGGGCTGGTAGCCTGGCAGACAGCAGCCTTTTATTAGACAAACTGCACAGCCAAATGCTCCAGCATTTCCATGGAATACAGTGGGTCTAGGGATTGGGAAGTGTTAGGGGTTTCCTCTGGGAAAGCCTTTCCTATACAGTGATGGAAAGTGATCATGGCCGAGGATGGCCCTGGGGTCTCCCCATTCAGGTGAGGCTGTCCTTCATCCTGCAGTCAGACTGGGGAAGTTAAGAAGCAGGCCAGGAACAGGGTGGTGGTTGTCTTTTTGTCTCTGTTCCCCTGTGTGGATTAGCTTTTTTGCCAAGAAGCCCCATGTGTAGACTTCCAGGGTTCTCCTTTAAACCCACCTCTGGCCTCATCTCTTCTAGGGCAGGACTCACTCCCTCCTCTGACATCTGGGCCTTCCTGCACTGTCCTCCTGCACACCCAGCCTCTATACACATGGAGCCTCAGGCTTACCACGGATCCTGGGCAACATCTGGCCTCTCGGAAATAGGCCAGGATCACCAAGCCAGAAGCTATGAATTCCATTTGGGCTTCCCGTGGTGGGTGTCAGGGATCCAAGGTTTTGGTCTTCCACATGCCACTTTTCAGAGTGCACCTCAGTAAGATGCTGGAATTGAAAGCTGCACCAGCACAGAAATGGGTAACCTGCTGTGGCCTGTGCATCCCAATGGGTTCTAACTACCTGCATCTGATACTTGCTCTCTCTGGACCTAAAATGAATTAGTTGAAGGTTGCTAAAGAGAACACTAGTTTTCTGTGTTTGAATTAAACTCTCACAACATAAAAGCTTGACATACATTATAAATGCAAGAATTGCACACAGAAATCTTACACTGAGCCTTTCTTCAAGCCTCTCCAGGAAACACTGACACCCCTATAGTCAGCTCTTTTCTGCTCCAGCCAGCAGAGCCAGTAACCTGGACAGGGAGAGGGTCTGGTGATGAAGTCCTGTCAGGAAACCAGTAATGGTAGAAGTCTCTCAAAGCCTTCCTTGATTACTCCTTTTATACCCTTCCCCCTCCAGTCCTTTAGCTAAACAATAGGATGCCAATGAGTCCAATTAGTCTAGGTGCCTTTAGCTGCAATCCCATTTCCTGAACTGCTCAGCTTAACGAGCGCTAATTAACTCCTCAGCCCACAACACTTTTCAACTTGTGAAATAACACCTGTCTCCTGTTAAACTCAAAATAACCAAAAATCAGAAAAGGAGTGCAAGGAGGGTAACCATGAGTGACATAAAAAGTGACAGGACATGGGCCCGGCGCGGTGGCGCAAGTGGTTAAGTCCTCGCCTTGCACGCCCGGGATCCCATATGGGCGCCGGTTCTAATCCCGGCAGCCCCGCTTCCCTTCCAGCTCCCTGCCTGTGGCCTGGGAAGGCAGTTGAGGACGGCCCAAAGCTTTGAGAACCTGCACCCGCGTGGGAGACCCGGGAGAGGCTCCTGGCTTCGGATCGGCATAGTATCGACCCGTTGCGGCTCACTTGGGGAGTGAATCATCGGATGGAAGATCTTCCTCTCTGTATCTCCTCTCTGTATATCCGCCTTTCCAATAAAAAAAATAATAAAAATAAATCTTTAAAAAAAAAAGTGACAGGACATGTAGAATGGGCTGGTTTATCAAATTTAAGTACGCTGATTAAGAGAATTGTGTGTGTGTGTGTGTGTGTACATTTCCACCATAGACACACACACACACACACACACACACACACACACGCACACACGCACACATGCACACACATACACACAAGGAAACAATATTTTGGAGTCAACCCCATGGCATGGCAGGCAAAGCTGCCACCTGTAGTGCCAGACTAATATATGGTTGTTACTTTGACTTCTGCTGCTCCGCCTCTGATCAAACCATTTATAACTTTACTATAACAACTAAAACATTATAGCCATGGGCTGGCATGGCGATGTGCCATCCCATTTGGACACCAGTTCACATCCCGGCTGCTCCACGTTTGAGCAGGTACTGACCAATGGTCTGGCAAAGTAACAGAGGATGGCTCAAGTCCTTGAGCTCCTGCACATATGTGGGAGACCAGAAAAAGCTCCTGGCTCCCAACCATGGTCAGGTCCAGCTCTGGCCATGCTGGCCATTTGGAAAGTGAACCAGTGGAAGGAAAATCCTCTATCTATCTTTCCCTCTCTCTGTAATTTTTCAAAGTATATAAATTGTGTAATAATAATAATGACAACAATAACAACATTAACACATCCCAAAGCGGGGCCTGTCACTACAAAACAGCATTAACTTAAGCTGCCACCTACAATGCCAGCATGCCCTATCAGGTCCTGGTTCAAGCCCAACTGTTCCACATCTGATTCCACTTTCTGCCAACGCATCCTGCGGAGCCGGACAAGACAGTCCACGCACCTGAGTTCCTGCCACCAGTGAGGAAGACCAGAAAGGAGTTCCTGGCTCCTGACCTCAGCCTGGCCCAGCCCTGGACGTTACAAGCCACTTAGGGAATAAAACAGTGAACGGAAGATAGCATCTTTTCTGTCTCACTTTGCTGTTCTCCCTGATAAATCAAAATAATATAGTTCACAAAATGTTTTCTTCAAAATATGGGTAGGGAACAGAGTATAGAAAGTATGAAGACTTTTTACCTCTTTGTGTTTTCTGTTTGTTTCCTTATCTATCATAAGCTGTTATCACTTTAAGAGTCTATTACAGTCAATAAAGTTGTTTTGTAAGCCTCAAAGTAACTACAACACAAAACTTACACACAGATTTAGCAAGGAAATCAAAGTACAACTCTAGAGAGAATCACTAAATGACAAATGAACACTGAGGGGAACGGACACACAATAAAAACACACAGGTCTCAAAACAGCAACAGTAAGACATAACCAATCAATAATGATCTTAAATGTCAACAGACTCAATTCCTCAGTTAAAGGCACAGACAGGGGTGTCAATGTTGTGGTGGCAGCAATGAAGCCGCCACCTGGGACGGGGTGCCAGCTTATGTCCTGGCTGCTCTACTTCCGACCCAACTCCCTGTACATGTACCGAGGAAAGAAAGCAGTGGAAAGGGCCCCAGGCTTTGGGTCCCTGCACTCAAGTAGGAGACCCAGACAAGATTCCAGGTTCCTCACTTCAGCCTGGCCCATCTGCAGATGTTGTAGACATTCAGGGAGTGAGCCATGCTCACATGAGCTTTTTCACTGTCTTTCTCTCTCACTATCTCTCTGTAACTCGGTCTTAGAAATCTGGATAAAATTACTCCAGACACTTCAATTAGCAGTGATTGTTCTAGATTAGACTAAAAAAGTATAGTAAGTGAAAGCTTTTCTCCAGTAAAAGAAGAAAAACTACTTTTTAAACAAACAACCTACAGGATGGGAGAAAACACGCACACTACACACCTGACAGGGGACTGGGAAACAGAAACTGAAACAGCCACAAAGCAAAAACACCATCAAGAACGCAATTAAAACAGATAGCAGATTGAAATATACTTTTTTCAAAAGATGTATACATGACCAACATGTACATGAAAATATTGTCAATATTAGATTTTTTTTTTGAAGATTCATTCTTTATTTCAAAGACAAAGTTATAGAAAGAGAAGAATCATATCCATGTGCTGCCGGCGCCCAATCCCAGTTTCAGCTCAGATCAAAGCCTCAATGGCCCAGCCTGGACCAGGCCTAAGCCAAAAGAGTCTGGGTCTCCCCTGTGAGTACAAGAGCCCAAAGATTAAGGCCATCCTCTCCTGCTCCCACAGGCTATCAGCACAGAGCTGGATCCTAAGTGGAACTGCCAGGATACACATCACACCCATAGGGGATGTAAGCTGTTCTGGGCAACATCACTTACTGCCAGTCCCCTACTTTGTCTTCAAACTCTCCCTTTTTTTTTTTCTTTTTTTTTTGACAAAAAGTGATGGAGAAGATACAGAGAAAAGGGAATCCTTGCACACTGTTCATGGGATTATACATAAAACAGTAGAGAGGTTCCTCAAAAACTGGAAACTAGGATCACCATATGATCTAGCAATTCCACTAACTGGCAAGATTCCAAAGGGAAATGAAATTCATCCGTCGAGCTGTCTGCACTCCGCAAGTTCCAAGAAATCAAAACAACCTAAGGCTCCCTGTACTGATGAACGTCTAAAGAAAATGGGTGTGTCAACATGGAAATGTAACTCAGTCATAAAAGGATCACATTTGTCTTTTACAACACCTTGACTAAACTGCAGGTGACAACATCAACCAAAGCACCGTAAGATAAATATCACATAATTTCACTCACATGTTGACTTAAAAAATAGAAAGCTTATAAAAGGTAAAAAAATATATTTGCACTTACCAAACACTGGGTGGCAAGTGGGGAGGGAAGGATGGGCAAAGGTGGGTTCATAGACACTGGATTAGAGCTAGGTGGCAGGAGGTTTTGGGTTCCACCATACAATATGGTGATTATAAAATCCTTCTCTCTCAGCCGGGCAGTGTGTTCCAGCTGCCGAAGTCCTCGCCTTGAACACACTGGGATCTCATATGGGTGCCGGTTCTAATCCCTGCAGCTCCACTTCCCATCCAGCTCGCTGTTTGTGGCCTGGGAAAGCAGTGGAGGAAGGTCCAAGGCCTTGGGACCCTGCACCCGTGTGGGATACCCGGAAGAAGTTCCTGGATCCTGGCTTTGGATCGGCATAGCATCGGCCATTGCACTCACTTGGGAAGTGAATCATCAGACAGAAGATCTTCCTCTCTTGTCTCTCCTCCTCTCTGTATATCTGACTTTCCAATAAATAAACAAATCTTAAAAATCCTTCTCTCTCATTTGCTCTGTCTCCCTGTAACTCTCCCTTCTGCACAAAAATAAATAAATCTTTACTATTTATTTGTAAAACTTTTCTGAAACAATTCAGAAGACTTCCCCTGCCCTCATTTTACCATGGATTTTTTGCATAGAAAGCTGAATGCCAAAGTACTCATGCTGTTTAGCTGTTTCTGATTGGCGCTGACTAAATACTGCATGCAAATGAGAGGATACCGTCATCTTACCTTACACACAAACTCTTCCAATCTTTCCACAGCATGATGGGCTTGCAGGAGATGGGACATGCCCATAAACCCCTCATCTTCATGGGAAACTTCTTCACTGCACTCATGTTCCCCAGAGCTCTGTAAGGAAACCAGAGAAACGGTGACAGAATGAGAATCAAATGATACAATAAACACTTGTTCCCCCTTTCTGCAGATCATAATTCAACTCTTTTTTTAAGATTTATTTTTATTGGAAAATCAGATAGAAAGGAGGAGAAACAAGAAGATCTTCCCTCTGCTGGTTCACTGCCCAAGCAGCTGCAACAGACTAAAGGAACACTAGAGAACCCAACAATGACCCAAGCACGCCTTTTATAAACTTGTAGATGCAATGCAACTGGGAAAGGGCAGGCTTTTATGATAAATGATACTGCAGTAATTGAACAGTAACAAAAAATGAAAAACACATAAACACTTTAAACTCCTACACCAATACTTCGTAGGAAAATTAAAACAGCTCATTAACTTAAAATGTAAAATGAAAAACCATGAAATTTTTACTCCATGAAATAAAAAAAACAAAAATGAAAAAACCTTCCTCAGGAAACGCATGTGAAACCTTTAGGACCGAGAGGGAGGGTCTGACAAGTGGTCTGACATGACACCAAAAGACCAATAAATGACAAGACAAACTGGTGAAATAGACTTCATGAATATTAGCTTTTTTCATAGACACTGTTAAGTTGAAAAAAAGTAAGTTTCAGCCTGGGAGACGAATATCTGCATGTCACTAAGCAGCCAGGAATAGCCTTTAAACTACACACACACACACCCACACACACACACACACACACAAATGGAACAGCACCAAACAAGCCAACTAAAAAGATAATGATATGTACAAACACCTTATTCAAGAGGATAGAATGACAGAGACAATGAAAAAGTGCTTGTAAATGCACATTAAAACTACAACTACACAGTACTGCAAACCTCAAAATAACCAAAACAAAACACAAAAAAGAAAATGACTTCTGGCATGACAGAATGAAGCACTCCATTTGCTTATCACAAGATAAACTGCTGAAAACTATATTTAAAAATATGCATTTTAGTATATATATGTGATTAAAAAGGTTTATATATTTTTTTCTGTAATATATACATATATGTTATATATATATATACCATTTTTAATCACTTAGGGGCTGGCATGGTGGTGTAGTAACCTAATCCTCATCTATCATGCGGCATCCCATATGGGTGTTGGTTCATGTCCCAGCTGCATCAATTCCAAACCAGTTCCCTGCCTAGGAAAGCAGCAGAGGATGGCTTAAATCCTTGGGCCTCTGGACCCACATGGGAGACCAGGAAAAAGCTCTAGGCTCCAGGCTTCGGATCAGCTCATGCAGTTCAACAGCAAGGAGCGGCCCCCTCCACTCCAACACCTCACTTCCATCAGTGGACAGATCAACAAAACAGAAAATCAGCCAAGAAACAACAGGGCTAATCTGCACTATGGACGAACAGAACTTCATTGCCATCTGAGAGAACTCATTCCATACGTCCAGAAACCATCCTTTTCATCAGTACATTGAACTTTCTTATCATGGTTCACTGCTAAGATATAAAGCAAAAGTCTCAATAATTTTTTTTAGAAATGAAACCATATCATTTCTCTTTTCTGATTACATTCTGATCACAATCTAATTCAGTTAGAAATTAACGACTTACAAATATCTAAAAGATATGTAAACTCACACATGACTTAACAAATTGCTCCTAAGCAAAGAGCCACAGAAGAAACCAAGGAGAATCAAAAGCTTCCTGTGAACAAATGGAGATAGCACAATGCATCAGAATTGAAGGGACACAACAACAGCAGTGCTGACAGGGACATTTGGGGCGGTCAGTGCTTATACTGAGAAATGGAAAGGCATCAGATAAACGGCATCAAGGCAAAAGACAAACAACACAAACCACAAAATTACTAGGAGGAAAGAAATTAGACAATAAACAAAATAGAAAACAAGATAAAAGATCAATGAAGAACAGATTTATTGAAAACTAAGTAACACTGATATATCACTAACCCAAATAAGAAAAAAAGGAAAGAGAGAGAGAATGGGAGAGAGAGAGAAAGGAAAAAAGGAAGGACGGCCCCAAGGACAGAAGTGGAGCAGGCCTTGCAGGACAGCGTGAACCCGAGGCACCTGTGCCCACTCTACACAGAGACCACACTGAGTGCTAGACCCCAGCTTCCCTCTCATCTCTGCACCAAGGACTCCAGCCCTCCCAGAAAACAACACACAAAGCACAAAGCCACAGCCTGCCATGATGACCCCCACCCTGAGGGCGAAGCCACCACCTGAGCTTCTCCACCCAGAATGCAGGACTAAGCTGCCACCTGAGCTCCTGGAACCCATGCCTAGGGCCAAGAAACCTCATGCCTTTCATGGACCATGCCAATGACCAAGCTGCCACCAGCCCTCCCAGACAACACACAAAAGGGCCAAGGCACTGCCTGCCCTCCAGGAACACTCACCAAGGACCAAGCCACCGCCTGCCTCCTGGACCCTGCACCTAGGGACAAGCCACTACCTGCCCTCCTAGACCCCACGCAGATGGCCAAGCTGCAATCTCGCCTCCTGGAATCCTCACTGAGTGCTAAGCCATGGCCCATCCTCCTAAACCCTGCAGGCAGGCAAGCAGCCACCTCCACTCCTGCACCATTGTGATGGAGATGGCCAAACTACCCTTGCCCTAGGGGACAAGCTTCCACCTGCGCTCCCACACAGGTGCTAAGGCCAAGCTGCCGCCTCCCCTTCCTGGATCACTAGAACTTGGGGGTTCTTACCTTGTAGGTGTCCCTGTTTTCCGTAACAGGTCGGATGGTGCTGATGAAGCCCAGTGGGTCTATCAAGTCCTGCAGCGAGGCTCAGAGACCAGGCACTCTGGGGGCTGCACCAACTCACACATAGCTGGCTCCATGTCCACCATGGCAGCCACCGCCAGACCCTCCCCAGGTGGGGGGCAGGTGGACAGCAGGCAGGATGATTTTCAGCTGGAGTCCACGAGCCCTTACGTCCTCTCCCGGAGCCTGCTGCACATCTTCGGCAAGAGAACAGTTCCACTCTGGAGAACCCAGTGACTTGTCCTCTTGCTCCACTGGCTCTTCACTGACTGAGTGTGCGAGGCCGCAGCATCTCGCAGGAAGTGACCAAGCGGCCAATCCCTCCGCGTCAGCACCACGCAGGATTCCTCCGCTGGATGCCCCGCCGCCCTTGGGGAACCTTTTCTTCCTCCTCCTGGACACCAGGGCTCCCTGCTGTGCTTCCTCTCCTCACCCTGGGAAGTTCTGTGTGGCCAGATGGGGATGGGGGCTCCTTGCTGCACTGGGCTCTGGAGGCCCACTTAGAGACATGCAATTTTAGGTTTTGACTGCTGTACAAATAAAATGTGATCTATCAGTTTTGACATATTTCATGTTGGTTTTGAAAAACTGTACACTACATTTGCTTTTTAAAAAACTTCTTCCATGGTTCTTATTGTTTTGTTTATTCATTCAACAAAAATCTTTCAGAATTTTTCTTCGGATCGAGAACTCTATGTGGCAGCCAAAGCACAGACGCTTTGAAAATAATTAATTTTTAAGGAGTTCAGGTGAAAGCCTAATTTTTTAAATGGATGAACGATTAAAAATGAAACAGAGTTATTGCCATGTTGGTGCAAGGAGATTAGATGATCATGTGAAAATTACCTGAAAATGAGTTGAACAGCTATGCTATCTTGTGAATTCTTTCAACATGTTTAAAAGTAAATTCTAGTTTTAAGTTTATTGTAAACGGAGAGGCAGAGAAGGAGAGAAAGAGAGACGGAGCGAGAGCCTAATTCTAAGTAACATTGCAAATACCTACACTACTATAGGCTACATCAGTCAAACACCAGGAGCCACACGCTCAAGTCCATTTTCCCATGTGGGTGGCAATGAATAGGCTATGTGAGCTATAACCTGTAGGCTTCCGTTATCAGAAAGCCAGGTTTGACACTCCACCATGGCATGAAGGTGTCCAAGGCAGTATCTTCACCATTTGACTAATGTCTACCTCCCTGAAAGAATTACTATCATGCGAAGAAATGGTAGGTCCCACTTGAAACCAAAAGAGATTCCTTGAGAATTTAGAGGGAGAGGAAGAGGTAGTAAGTAGTGAATGAATTTTGACAAAAGAACCAGCATAGACTTGAAAAATGCTTTTGGGAAGATGGGAGAAATTAAGGTTCATGACAACAGCTGTCCAAACTAGCATCATTACAGAAATAATTAAGGGGAAATAGTTGGAAATATTTAATATGTAGAAATGCATGGATATATGCATTGGTGCATGAAAGCAAGGAAAAAATTAAAAGCATTATTATTTCATATCAGGTTACACACTACGGTGCAGAATTTCATTATAGTTCATAGAAAAACAACGAGAATCTGTTTGATTATTGGGTCAGGGGGTGTTAGCAATAGTGAAGTTTGACATTTTTGCATCATAATAGCAGAGATTATGATAGGCTTAAAAGGGGACCAAGAGAGCTGTCTAGATTCCAGATATGGATTATGGAGTTATCAACTGCGATCACAATTAAATTTGAAAAATAATAGAGGGAGCAGATGCTAAGGCAAGAAAAATCCTTATCAAAGAAATGGTCATCTGGAGGAGAAAAATGTTCTTTAGAATAGGTGAGCTCTTACTTGACAGTGAAAAAAATTGTTTTGAATAGAAAATTGTGGAGGATAACACCACAATATAGCATTATGAAGCACAGGCTAAAAACACTCAGTGCTTTCAAGTGCTAAGTGAAATCAAATAACACAGTGGCCAAACATTTGTCCATCAATATGGAATGCGAGAGGAAAGTAACTGTGTCTCCTGGAGTAGATTCAGTAGAGTCATGCACATAGTCAAAGGCAATTTATAATACATAGAACTGGGCCTGGATGATAGAGCAATGGTTAAGGTCCCCACTGTTTCAAACTATTGGGATGCCATATGGGCGCCGGTTCTAATCCCAGCAGCTCCACTTCCCATTCCACTGTCCCTGTTGTGGCCTGGGAAAGCAGTCGAGGATGGCCCAATGCTTTGGGACCCTGCACGCCTGCCTGGGACACTTGGAAAGAGGTTGTTGGCTCCTGGCTTCGGATCACTGCAGCACCAGCCGTTGCCACCACTTGGGGAGTGAATGACCGACTGAAACATCTTCCTCACTGGCTCTCCTCCTCTCTGTACATCTGCCTTTCCAAGAAAATAAATAAATCTTTAAAGAAATAGATAGAACTTAGGGGAAGATTAACAAGAGAAAGCATGAATATAAGTATGTAGTTTTAAAGTACAGAGAGAAAAGGAGAGTCATAAAACAAAAGATGACTTCTTTTCATTCCTGGCTCATTCATTGTCCAAATGAGCCATGCGTTTTTTCTGGGATGGATACCCACACAGGTGCCAGGGATCCAGGCTCCCCAGCTGGCAGCCTGAAGGCAAGTGAGGCAGCTGGGACTCAAACTGCCACTCTTATGAATGCTGGTGGTATAAGCCATGGTTTCCCCCACTGCACCACAGCACCATTCCCATGCTGCACGAATTCTAACCACCACACAAACCAAAGGAAATGTTTAGGTACAACCATGCACATCGAAAGCAATCTTCATAGCTGTGCAGATCATACTAACAAATATCTCAAAACTATCCAACTTCAACATGAATCATGCTGCTTTCAAACATTTGTGGAATGTGGAATAATATGGGAAAATTCTGCTTGGTTTAACAAGTCACATTTCCATGAACTTACTGCAGACTTCTCATACACATTGACTTTAGAGTTTTTGGACAAAATTGCAGTTATTTTTCAGTTCATTTTATCCCTGAACTTTTGCAAAAGATTTATTTATTTTTTGGAAAGGCAGATGTGTAGAGAGGAGGAGAGACAGACAAGAAGATGTTTCCTTTGATGATTCACTCCCCAAGCAGCTGCAACAACCAGAGTTGCACTAATCCAAAGCCAGGGGCCTGGGGCCTCTTCTGGGTCACCCACACAGGTGCAAGACTGGAAGGCTTTGGGTTGTCCTCCACTGCTTTCCCAGCTCACAAGCAGGGAGCTGGGTGGAAAGCAGGCCTCCACGATTAGAACTGGCGCCCATATGGGATCCCGGTGGGTTTAAGGGGAGGACCTCAACCACTACACCCAAAACTAAATCAATCTTCACAAAAAGCTTCTGCCCTTCCCTTCAAAGACATGCAAATAAAAGGAATAAACTCAATCACCAATTCATTGCCATTGTTCATACATACCTTAGAGATGTGTCCAGATGTTGCCTGTCTCTGTATGTATTCTGCAATGCTCTTTACACAGGCCTGGAAGGAAGGCAAGACAAGGAATTTAGCCACTAGACTAACACGGTGGGCCCATGGTTTATGTCTTAAAAAACTTTTCAGTAATGTGGAGGGAGCTTCTGAGGGTTCATATTGCAAATGCCCATAAAATCTCCCAGGTCACAAGCAGGGAGTTATATGGGAAGCATGGCCGCCGGGACACTGGGATTAGAACCAGCACCCATACGGGATCCTTGTATGTGCAAGGGGGAGGACTTTAGCCACTAGCCTAATGTGCCGGGACCCAAATTGGTTTTTGAAGTATGAAACTGTCTTTGCGCTAATCCTTCTGAAATAGTGATCAACAGAATGCACTGACTCATTCTTTTACCTTGTTTCTTATAAATTATCAAACATCAATGAAATTCTAGACTCTACTTGGATCCATGAATGCTCACCTTGCAAAGTGTATCCACTTTCATACTATTTTTCATCCCTTGGTCCAATGTACAGCAGTCTAAATCAATTGGTCTCAGTTACTTTTAACATCTTTGTAAATGTAAAACCTAAAGTAAGTGTTCATGCACTAAGACTATGTGTTTGGAACATGTGGTTTCTGAGCGGGCATTTGGCCTAACAACTGAGATGCTGCTTAACCTGCATCCCACATGGAGAGCCTGGCTGAGGTCATGGCTACTCACTGTCCTGCTGATGCAGACCCTGGGATCCAGCAGGTGATGGCACAAGGGTGAAATTAGTGTCACTCATGTGGGAGATTGGGACTGAGTCCTTGGCTCCGGGCTTTAGCCTGGCCCAGCCTTGGCCACTGCAGGCATTTGGGCTAACTGAAAGGGAGCTCTTGAGCTCTCTCACTGGATGGCATCAGGCTAAGAGGCTCCCGTGCAGACAGCAATGTGACTAGTTACACATACACCAAGTTAGCTTCTCAAGAGCTACTGCAGTCAGGCAGGGGAAACAATGCCTCACCTTGTTCTAACCCTGACATGACAAGAGTCACATCAAAGAAAGCAAAAACAAGAGTTGTCCAGGCATGCCACCCTTCCCCCACTCCAACGATGGATGCAGAGATAGTTGCCTCCTGCGTGGGCATTAGGGGACCAGGGCCACTGTGAAAAATATAGATGGCAGCCCTTGCCCTGGCCCCAGGACCACACCAGGGCAGTGAGTATTGGGATCTTCTACTGCCAGGTGGCCTCTGACAGCCTGCCCCAACCACCAGCAGGAAACAAAACTACAGCTGTGCAGGACACACTTCAGAGCTCAAAGCTGGCATATTATGATGAGACCAGCACCTAAAGAAGCCTACAGGACTCCAGTTTCTCACCAGTGCTCCTAGAATGGCATCATGCTGAGCCCTGAGCTCTGGAGGTTTGGACTCATTTTGCCATGTGTCACTGCTGGCCTCTCGTAGGTTAGATCAACAACCCTGGGACTTTGGGGGAAATGCACATTAGGAAAAAGCAAAGCATGAATTTCAAAATTGTTTTGTACTAGAATAGACTTATTTGTAATTCCAACTTTTCCTCAAACTTTCCGAAGGATTGTTCTCTGTCAACAGACCTTACTCATGTGTCATAAACGGAGGACAATGTTTAACTTTGCTGTCCCTTCAGCTGGTTTGGCAAGGAGGGTAACCATGAGTGACATAAAAAGTGACAGGACATGTAGAATGGGCTGGTTTATCAAATTTAAGTACGATGATTAAGAGTATTGTATGTGTGTGTGTGTGTGTGTGTACATTTCCACCATACACACACACACACACACACATACATACACAAGGAAACAATATTTTGGAGTCAACCCCATGGCATGGCAGGCAAAGCTGCCACCTGTAGTGCCAGACTAATATATGGTTGTTACTTTGACTTCTGCTGCTCCGCCTCTGATCCAACCATTTATGACTTTACTATAACGACTAAAACATTATAGCCATGGGCTGGCATGGCGATGTGCCATCCCATTTGGGTACCAGTTCACATCCCAGCTGCTCCACGTTTGAGCAAGTACTGACCAATGGTCTGGCAAAGTAACAGAGCATGGCTCAAGTCCTTGAGCTCCTGCATATATGTGGGAGACCAGGAAAAATCTCCTGGCTCCCAACCATGGTCAGGTCCAGCTCTGGCCATGCTGGCCATTTGGAAAGTGAACCAGTGGAAGGAAAATCCTCTATCTATCTTTCCCTCTCTCTGTAATTTTTCAAAGTATATAAATTGTGTAATAATAATAATGACAACAATAACAACATTAACACATCCCAAAGCGGGGCCTGTCACTATGACACAGCATTAACTTAAGCTGCCACCTACAATGCCAGCATGCCCTATCAGGTCCTGGTTCAAGCCCAACTGTTCCACATCTGATTCCACTTTCTGCCAACGCATCCTGCGGAGCCGGACAAGACAGTCCACGCACCTGAGTTCCTGCCACCAGTGAGGAAGACCAGAAAGGAGTTCCTGGCTCCTGACCTCAGCCTGGCCCAGCCCTGGACGTTACAAGCCACTTAGGGAATAAAACAGTGAACGGAAGATAGCATCTTTTCTGTCTCACTTTGCTGTTCTCCCTGATAAATCAAAATAATATAGTTCACAAAATGTTTTCTTCAAAATATGGGTAGGGAACAGAGTATAGAAAGTATGAAGACTTTTTACCTCTTTGTGTTTTCTGTTTGTTTCCTTATCTATCATAAGCTGTTATCACTTTAAGAGTCTATTACAGTCAATAAAGTTGTTTTGTAAGCCTCAAAGTAACTACAACACAAAACTTACACACAGATTTAGCAAGGAAATCAAAGTACAACTCTAGAGAGAATCACTAAATGACAAATGAACACTGAGGGGAACGGACACACAATAAAAACACACAGGTCTCAAAACAGCAACAGTAAGACATAACCAATCAATAATGATCTTAAATGTCAACAGACTCAATTCCTCAGTTAAAGGCACAGACAGGGGTGTCAATGTTGTGGTGGCAGCAATGAAGCCGCCACCTGGGACGGGGTGCCAGCTTATGTCCTGGCTGCTCTACTTCCGACCCAACTCCCTGTACATGTACCGAGGAAAGAAAGCAGTGGAAAGGGCCCCAGGCTTTGGGTCCCTGCACTCAAGTAGGAGACCCAGACAAGATTCCAGGTTCCTCACTTCAGCCTGGCCCATCTGCAGATGTTGTAGACATTCAGGGAGTGAGCCATGCTCACATGAGCTTTTTCACTGTCTTTCTCTCTCACTATCTCTCTGTAACTCGGTCTTTGAAATCTGGATAAAATTACTCCAGACACTTCAATTAGCAGTGATTGTTCTAGATTAGACTAAAAAAGTATAGTAAGTGAAAGCTTTTCTCCAGTAAAAGAAGAAAAACTACTTTTTAAACAAACAACCTACAGGATGGGAGAAAACACGCACACTACACACCTGACAGGGGACTGGGAAACAGAAACTGAAACAGCCACAAAGCAAAAACACCATCAAGAACGCAATTAAAACAGATAGCAGATTGAAATATACTTTTTTCAAAAGATGTATACATGACCAACATGTACATGAAAATATTGTCAATATTAGATTTTTTTTTTGAAGATTCATTCTTTATTTCAAAGACAAAGTTATAGAAAGAGAAGAATCATATCCATGTGCTGCCGGCGCCCAATCCCAGTTTCAGCTCAGATCAAAGCCTCAATGGCCCAGCCTGGACCAGGCCTAAGCCAAAAGAGTCTGGGTCTCCCCTGTGAGTACAAGAGCCCAAAGATTAAGGCCATCCTCTCCTGCTCCCACAGGCTATCAGCACAGAGCTGGATCCTAAGTGGAACTGCCAGGATACACATCACACCCATAGGGGATGTAAGCTGTTCTGGGCAACATCACTTACTGCCAGTCCCCTACTTTGTCTTCAAACTCTCCCTTTTTTTTTTTTTTTTTTTTTTGACAAAAAGTGATGGAGAAGATACAGAGAAAAGGGAATCCTTGCACACTGTTCATGGGATTATACATAAAACAGTAGAGAGGTTCCTCAAAAACTGGAAACTAGGATCACCATATGATCTAGCAATTCCACTAACTGGCAAGATTCCAAAGGGAAATGAAATTCATCCGTCGAGCTGTCTGCACTCCGCAAGTTCCAAGAAATCAAAACAACCTAAGGCTCCCTGTACTGATGAACGTCTAAAGAAAATGGGTGTGTCAACATGGAAATGTAACTCAGTCATAAAAGGATCACATTTGTCTTTTACAACACCTTGACTAAACTGCAGGTGACAACATCAACCAAAGCACCGTAAGATAAATATCACATAATTTCACTCACATGTTGACTTAAAAAATAGAAAGCTTATAAAAGGTAAAAAAATATATTTGCACTTACCAAACACTGGGTGGCAAGTGGGGAGGGAAGGATGGGCAAAGGTGGGTTCATAGACACTGGATTAGAGCTAGGTGGCAGGAGGTTTTGGGTTCCACCATACAATATGGTGATTATAAAATCCTTCTCTCTCAGCCGGGCAGTGTGTTCCAGCTGCCGAAGTCCTCGCCTTGAACACACTGGGATCTCATATGGGTGCCGGTTCTAATCCCTGCAGCTCCACTTCCCATCCAGCTCGCTGTTTGTGGCCTGGGAAAGCAGTGGAGGAAGGTCCAAGGCCTTGGGACCCTGCACCCGTGTGGGATACCCGGAAGAAGTTCCTGGATCCTGGCTTTGGATCGGCATAGCATCGGCCATTGCACTCACTTGGGAAGTGAATCATCAGACAGAAGATCTTCCTCTCTTGTCTCTCCTCCTCTCTGTATATCTGACTTTCCAATAAATAAACAAATCTTAAAAATCCTTCTCTCTCATTTGCTCTGTCTCCCTGTAACTCTCCCTTCTGCACAAAAATAAATAAATCTTTACTATTTATTTGTAAAACTTTTCTGAAACAATTCAGAAGACTTCCCCTGCCCTCATTTTACCATGGATTTTTTGCATAGAAAGCTGAATGCCAAAGTACTCATGCTGTTTAGCTGTTTCTGATTGGCGCTGACTAAATACTGCATGCAAATGAGAGGATACCGTCATCTTACCTTACACACAAACTCTTCCAATCTTTCCACAGCATGATGGGCTTGCAGGAGATGGGACATGCCCATAAACCCCTCATCTTCATGGGAAACTTCTTCACTGCACTCATGTTCCCCAGAGCTCTGTAAGGAAACCAGAGAAACGGTGACAGAATGAGAATCAAATGATACAATAAACACTTGTTCCCCCTTTCTGCAGATCATAATTCAACTCTTTTTTTAAGATTTATTTTTATTGGAAAATCAGATAGAAAGGAGGAGAAACAAGAAGATCTTCCCTCTGCTGGTTCACTGCCCAAGCAGCTGCAACAGACTAAAGGAACACTAGAGAACCCAACAATGACCCAAGCACGCCTTTTATAAACTTGTAGATGCAATGCAACTGGGAAAGGGCAGGCTTTTATGATAAATGATACTGCAGTAATTGAACAGTAACAAAAAATGAAAAACACATAAACACTTTAAACTCCTACACCAATACTTCGTAGGAAAATTAAAACAGCTCATTAACTTAAAATGTAAAATGAAAAACCATGAAATTTTTACTCCATGAAATAAAAAAAACAAAAATGAAAAAACCTTCCTCAGGAAACGCATGTGAAACCTTTAGGACCGAGAGGGAGGGTCTGACAAGTGGTCTGACATGACACCAAAAGACCAATAAATGACAAGACAAACTGGTGAAATAGACTTCATGAATATTAGCTTTTTTCATAGACACTGTTAAGTTGAAAAAAAGTAAGTTTCAGCCTGGGAGACGAATATCTGCATGTCACTAAGCAGCCAGGAATAGCCTTTAAACTACACACACACACACCCACACACACACACACACACACAAATGGAACAGCACCAAACAAGCCAACTAAAAAGATAATGATATGTACAAACACCTTATTCAAGAGGATAGAATGACAGAGACAATGAAAAAGTGCTTGTAAATGCACATTAAAACTACAACTACACAGTACTGCAAACCTCAAAATAACCAAAACAAAACACAAAAAAGAAAATGACTTCTGGCATGACAGAATGAAGCACTCCATTTGCTTATCACAAGATAAACTGCTGAAAACTATATTTAAAAATATGCATTTTAGTATATATATGTGATTAAAAAGGTTTATATATTTTTTTCTGTAATATATACATATATGTTATATATATATATACCATTTTTAATCACTTAGGGGCTGGCATGGTGGTGTAGTAACCTAATCCTCATCTATCATGCGGCATCCCATATGGGTGTTGGTTCATGTCCCAGCTGCATCAATTCCAAACCAGTTCCCTGCCTAGGAAAGCAGCAGAGGATGGCTTAAATCCTTGGGCCTCTGGACCCACATGGGAGACCAGGAAAAAGCTCTAGGCTCCAGGCTTCGGATCAGCTCATGCAGTTCCACAGCAAGGAGCGGCCCCCTCCACTCCAACACCTCACTTCCATCAGTGGACAGATCAACAAAACAGAAAATCAGCCAAGAAACAACAGGGCTAATCTGCACTATGGACGAACAGAACTTCATTGCCATCTGAGAGAACTCATTCCATACGTCCAGAAACCATCCTTTTCATCAGTACATTGAACTTTCTTATCATGGTTCACTGCTAAGATATAAAGCAAAAGTCTCAATAATTTTTTTTAGAAATGAAACCATATCATTTCTCTTTTCTGATTACATTCTGATCACAATCTAATTCAGTTAGAAATTAACGACTTACAAATATCTAAAAGATATGTAAACTCACACATGACTTAACAAATTGCTCCTAAGCAAAGAGCCACAGAAGAAACCAAGGAGAATCAAAAGCTTCCTGTGAACAAATGGAGATAGCACAATGCATCAGAATTGAAGGGACACAACAACAGCAGTGCTGACAGGGACATTTGGGGCGGTCAGTGCTTATACTGAGAAATGGAAAGGCATCAGATAAACGGCATCAAGGCAAAAGACAAACAACACAAACCACAAAATTACTAGGAGGAAAGAAAGTAGACAATAAACAAAATAGAAAACAAGATAAAAGATCAATGAAGAACAGATTTATTGAAAACTAAGTAACACTGATATATCACTAACCCAAATAAGAAAAAAAGGAAAGAGAGAGAGAATGGGAGAGAGAGAGAAAGGAAAAAAGGAAGGACGGCCCCAAGGACAGAAGTGGAGCAGGCCTTGCAGGACAGCGTGAACCCGAGGCACCTGTGCCCACTCTACACAGAGACCACACTGAGTGCTAGACCCCAGCTTCCCTCTCATCTCTGCACCAAGGACTCCAGCCCTCCCAGAAAACAACACACAAAGCACAAAGCCACAGCCTGCCATGATGACCCCCACCCTGAGGGCGAAGCCACCACCTGAGCTTCTCCACCCAGAATGCAGGACTAAGCTGCCACCTGAGCTCCTGGATCCGATGCCTAGGGCAAAGAAACCTCATGCCTTTCATGGACCATGCCAATGACCAAGCTGCCACCAGCCCTCCCAGACAACACACAAAAGGGCCAAGGCACTGCCTGCCCTCCAGGAACACTCACCAAGGACCAAGCCACCGCCTGCCTCCTGGACCCTGCACCTAGGGACAAGCCACTACCTGCCCTCCTAGACCCCACGCAGATGGCCAAGCTGCAATCTCGCCTCCTGGAATCCTCACTGAGTGCTAAGCCATGGCCCATCCTCCTAAACCCTGCAGGCAGGCAAGCAGCCACCTCCACTCCTGCACCATTGTGATGGAGATGGCCAAACTACCCTTGCCCTAGGGGACAAGCTTCCACCTGCGCTCCCACACAGGTGCTAAGGCCAAGCTGCCGCCTCCCCTTCCTGGATCACTAGAACTTGGGGGTTCTTACCTTGTAGGTGTCCCTGTTTTCCGTAACAGGTCGGATGGTGCTGATGAAGCCCAGTGGGTCTATCAAGTCCTGCAGCGAGGCTCAGAGACCAGGCACTCTGGGGGCTGCACCAACTCACACATAGCTGGCTCCATGTCCACCATGGCAGCCACCGCCAGACCCTCCCCAGGTGGGGGGCAGGTGGACAGCAGGCAGGATGATTTTCAGCTGGAGTCCATGAGCCCTTACGTCCTCTCCCGGAGCCTGCTGCACATCTTCGGCAAGAGAACAGTTCCACTCTGGAGAACCCAGTGACTTGTCCTCTTTCTCCACTGGCTCTTCACTGACTGAGTGTGCGAGGCCGCAGCATCTCGCAGGAAGTGACCAAGCGGCCAATCCCTCCGCGTCAGCACCACGCAGGATTCCTCCGCTGGATGCCCCGCCGCCCTTGGGGAACCTTTTCTTCCTCCTCCTGGACACCAGGGCTCCCTGCTGTGCTTCCTCTCCTCACCCTGGGAAGTTCTGTGTGGCCAGATGGGGATGGGGGCTCCTTGCTGCACTGGGCTCTGGAGGCCCACTTAGAGACATGCAATTTTAGGTTTTGACTGCTGTACAAATAAAATGTGATCTATCAGTTTTGACATATTTCATGTTGGTTTTGAAAAACTGTACACTGTATTTGTCTTTTAAGAAACTTCTTCCATGGTTCTTATTGTTTCGTTTATCCATTCAAAAAAAATCTCTCAAAATTTTTCTTTGGATCGAGAACTCTATGTGGCAACCAAGGCACAGACGCTTTGAAAATAATTAATTTGTAAGGAGTTCAGGTGAAAGCCTAATTTTTTAAATGGATGAACGATTAAAAATGAAACAGAGTTATTGCCATGTTGGTGCAAGGAGATTAGATGATCATGTGAAAATTACCTGAAAATGAGTTGAACAGCTATGCTATCTTGTGAATTCTTTCAACATGTTTAAAAGTAAATTCTAGTTTTAAGTTTATTGTAAACGGAGAGGCAGAGAAGGAGAGAAAGAGAGACGGAGCGAGAGCCTAATTCTAAGTAACATTGCAAATACCTACACTACTATAGGCTACATCAGTCAAACACCAGGAGCCACACGCTCAAGTCCATTTTCCCATGTGGGTGGCAATGAATAGGCTATGTGAGCTATAACCTGTAGGCTTCCGTTATCAGAAAGCCAGGTTTGACACTCCACCATGGCATGAAGGTGTCCAAGGCAGTATCTTCACCATTTGACTAATGTCTACCTCCCTGAAAGAATTACTATCATGCGAAGAAATGGTAGGTCCCACTTGAAACCAAAAGAGATTCCTTGAGAATTTAGAGGGAGAGGAAGAGGTAGTAAGTAGTGAATGAATTTTGACAAAAGAACCAGCATAGACTTGAAAAATGCTTTTGGGAAGATGGGAGAAATTAAGGTTCATGACAACAGCTGTCCAAACTAGCATCATTACAGAAATAATTAAGGGGAAATAGTTGGAAATATTTAATATGTAGAAATGCATGGATATATGCATTGGTGCATGAAAGCAAGGGAAAAATTAAAAGCATTATTATTTCATATCAGGTTACACACTACGGTGCAGAATTTCATTATAGTTCATAGAAAAACAACGAGAATCTGTTTGATTATTGGGTCAGGGGGTGTTAGCAATAGTGAAGTTTGACATTTTTGCATCATAATAGCAGAGATTATGATAGGCTTAAAAGGGGACCAAGAGAGCTGTCTAGATTCCAGATATGGATTATGGAGTTATCAACTGCGATCACAATTAAATTTGAAAAATAATAGAGGGAGCAGATGCTAAGGCAAGAAAAATCCTTATCAAAGAAATGGTCATCTGGAGGAGAAAAATGTTCTTTAGAATAGGTGAGCTCTTACTTGACAGTGAAAAAAATTGTTTTGAATAGAAAATTGTGGAGGATAACACCACAATATAGCATTATGAAGCACAGGCTAAAAACACTCAGTGCTTTCAAGTGCTAAGTGAAATCAAATAACACAGTGGCCAAACATTTGTCCATCAATATGGAATGCGAGAGGAAAGTAACTGTGTCTCCTGGAGTAGATTCAGTAGAGTCATGCACATAGTCAAAGGCAATTTATAATACATAGAACTGGGCCTGGATGATAGAGCAATGGTTAAGGTCCCCACTGTTTCAAACTATTGGGATGCCATATGGGCGCCGGTTCTAATCCCAGCAGCTCCACTTCCCATTCCACTGTCCCTGTTGTGGCCTGGGAAAGCAGTCGAGGATGGCCCAATGCTTTGGGACCCTGCACGCCTGCCTGGGACACTTGGAAAGAGGTTGTTGGCTCCTGGCTTCGGATCACTGCAGCACCAGCCGTTGCCACCACTTGGGGAGTGAATGACCGACTGAAACATCTTCCTCACTGGCTCTCCTCCTCTCTGTACATCTGCCTTTCCAAGAAAATAAATAAATCTTTAAAGAAATAGATAGAACTTAGGGGAAGATTAACAAGAGAAAGCATGAATATAAGTATGTAGTTTTAAAGTACAGAGAGAAAAGGAGAGTCATAAAACAAAAGATGACTTCTTTTCATTCCTGGCTCATTCATTGTCCAAATGAGCCATGCGTTTTTTCTGGGATGGATACCCACACAGGTGCCAGGGATCCAGGCTCCCCAGCTGGCAGCCTGAAGGCAAGTGAGGCAGCTGGGACTCAAACTGCCACTCTTATGAATGCTGGTGGTATAAGCCATGGTTTCCCCCACTGCACCACAGCACCATTCCCATGCTGCACGAATTCTAACCACCACACAAACCAAAGGAAATGTTTAGGTACAACCATGCACATCGAAAGCAATCTTCATAGCTGTGCAGATCATACTAACAAATATCTCAAAACTATCCAACTTCAACATGAATCATGCTGCTTTCAAACATTTGTGGAATGTGGAATAATATGGGAAAATTCTGCTTGGTTTAACAAGTCACATTTCCATGAACTTACTGCAGACTTCTCATACACATTGACTTTAGAGTTTTTGGACAAAATTGCAGTTATTTTTCAGTTCATTTTATCCCTGAACTTTTGCAAAAGATTTATTTATTTTTTGGAAAGGCAGATGTGTAGAGAGGAGGAGAGACAGACAAGAAGATGTTTCCTTTGATGATTCACTCCCCAAGCAGCTGCAACAACCAGAGTTGCACTAATCCAAAGCCAGGGGCCTGGGGCCTCTTCTGGGTCACCCACACAGGTGCAAGACTGGAAGGCTTTGGGTTGTCCTCCACTGCTTTCCCAGCTCACAAGCAGGGAGCTGGGTGGAAAGCAGGCCTCCACGATTAGAACTGGCGCCCATATGGGATCCCGGTGGGTTTAAGGGGAGGACCTCAACCACTACACCCAAAACTAAATCAATCTTCACAAAAAGCTTCTGCCCTTCCCTTCAAAGACATGCAAATAAAAGGAATAAACTCAATCACCAATTCATTGCCATTGTTCATACATACCTTAGAGATGTGTCCAGATGTTGCCTGTCTCTGTATGTATTCTGCAATGCTCTTTACACAGGCCTGGAAGGAAGGCAAGACAAGGAATTTAGCCACTAGACTAACACGGTGGGCCCATGGTTTATGTCTTAAAAAACTTTTCAGTAATGTGGAGGGAGCTTCTGAGGGTTCATATTGCAAATGCCCATAAAATCTCCCAGGTCACAAGCAGGGAGTTATATGGGAAGCATGGCCGCCGGGACACTGGGATTAGAACCAGCACCCATACGGGATCCTTGTATGTGCAAGGGGGAGGACTTTAGCCACTAGCCTAATGTGCCGGGACCCAAATTGGTTTTTGAAGTATGAAACTGTCTTTGCGCTAATCCTTCTGAAATAGTGATCAACAGAATGCACTGACTCATTCTTTTACCTTGTTTCTTATAAATTATCAAACATCAATGAAATTCTAGACTCTACTTGGATCCATGAATGCTCACCTTGCAAAGTGTATCCACTTTCATACTATTTTTCATCCCTTGGTCCAATGTACAGCAGTCTAAATCAATTGGTCTCAGTTACTTTTAACATCTTTGTAAATGTAAAACCTAAAGTAAGTGTTCATGCACTAAGACTATGTGTTTGGAACATGTGGTTTCTGAGCGGGCATTTGGCCTAACAACTGAGATGCTGCTTAACCTGCATCCCACATGGAGAGCCTGGCTGAGGTCATGGCTACTCACTGTCCTGCTGATGCAGACCCTGGGATCCAGCAGGTGATGGCACAAGGGTGAAATTAGTGTCACTCATGTGGGAGATTGGGACTGAGTCCTTGGCTCCGGGCTTTAGCCTGGCCCAGCCTTGGCCACTGCAGGCATTTGGGCTAACTGAAAGGGAGCTCTTGAGCTCTCTCACTGGATGGCATCAGGCTAAGAGGCTCCCGTGCAGACAGCAATGTGACTAGTTACACATACACCAAGTTAGCTTCTCAAGAGCTACTGCAGTCAGGCAGGGGAAACAATGCCTCACCTTGTTCTAACCCTGACATGACAAGAGTCACATCAAAGAAAGCAAAAACAAGAGTTGTCCAGGCATGCCACCCTTCCCCCACTCCAACGATGGATGCAGAGATAGTTGCCTCCTGCGTGGGCATTAGGGGACCAGGGCCACTGTGAAAAATATAGATGGCAGCCCTTGCCCTGGCCCCAGGACCACACCAGGGCAGTGAGTATTGGGATCTTCTACTGCCAGGTGGCCTCTGACAGCCTGCCCCAACCACCAGCAGGAAACAAAACTACAGCTGTGCAGGACACACTTCAGAGCTCAAAGCTGGCATATTATGATGAGACCAGCACCTAAAGAAGCCTACAGGACTCCAGTTTCTCACCAGTGCTCCTAGAATGGCATCATGCTGAGCCCTGAGCTCTGGAGGTTTGGACTCATTTTGCCATGTGTCACTGCTGGCCTCTCGTAGGTTAGATCAACAACCCTGGGACTTTGGGGGAAATGCACATTAGGAAAAAGCAAAGCATGAATTTCAAAATTGTTTTGTACTAGAATAGACTTATTTGTAATTCCAACTTTTCCTCAAACTTTCCGAAGGATTGTTCTCTGTCAACAGACCTTACTCATGTGTCATAAACGGAGGACAATGTTTAACTTTGCTGTCCCTTCAGCTGGTTTGGCAAGGAGGGTAACCATGAGTGACATAAAAAGTGACAGGACATGTAGAATGGGCTGGTTTATCAAATTTAAGTACGATGATTAAGAGTATTGTATGTGTGTGTGTGTGTGTGTGTACATTTCCACCATACACACACACACACACACACATACATACACAAGGAAACAATATTTTGGAGTCAACCCCATGGCATGGCAGGCAAAGCTGCCACCTGTAGTGCCAGACTAATATATGGTTGTTACTTTGACTTCTGCTGCTCCGCCTCTGATCCAACCATTTATGACTTTACTATAACGACTAAAACATTATAGCCATGGGCTGGCATGGCGATGTGCCATCCCATTTGGGTACCAGTTCACATCCCAGCTGCTCCACGTTTGAGCAAGTACTGACCAATGGTCTGGCAAAGTAACAGAGCATGGCTCAAGTCCTTGAGCTCCTGCATATATGTGGGAGACCAGGAAAAATCTCCTGGCTCCCAACCATGGTC
Source organism: Ochotona curzoniae (assembly GCF_017591425.1). NCBI lineage: Eukaryota > Metazoa > Chordata > Mammalia > Lagomorpha > Ochotonidae > Ochotona > Ochotona curzoniae. The sequence goes on from NW_024467019.1 coordinate 140,128, forward strand.
AGGTCCAGCTCTGGCCATGCTGGCCATTTGGAAAGTGAACCAGTGGAAGGAAAATCCTCTATCTATCTTTCCCTCTCTCTGTAATTTTTCAAAGTATATAAATTGTGTAATAATAATAATGACAACAATAACAACATTAACACATCCCAAAGCGGGGCCTGTCACTATGACACAGCATTAACTTAAGCTGCCACCTACAATGCCAGCATGCCCTATCAGGTCCTGGTTCAAGCCCAACTGTTCCACATCTGATTCCACTTTCTGCCAACGCATCCTGCGGAGCCGGACAAGACAGTCCACGCACCTGAGTTCCTGCCACCAGTGAGGAAGACCAGAAAGGAGTTCCTGGCTCCTGACCTCAGCCTGGCCCAGCCCTGGACGTTACAAGCCACTTAGGGAATAAAACAGTGAACGGAAGATAGCATCTTTTCTGTCTCACTTTGCTGTTCTCCCTGATAAATCAAAATAATATAGTTCACAAAATGTTTTCTTCAAAATATGGGTAGGGAACAGAGTATAGAAAGTATGAAGACTTTTTACCTCTTTGTGTTTTCTGTTTGTTTCCTTATCTATCATAAGCTGTTATCACTTTAAGAGTCTATTACAGTCAATAAAGTTGTTTTGTAAGCCTCAAAGTAACTACAACACAAAACTTACACACAGATTTAGCAAGGAAATCAAAGTACAACTCTAGAGAGAATCACTAAATGACAAATGAACACTGAGGGGAACGGACACACAATAAAAACACACAGGTCTCAAAACAGCAACAGTAAGACATAACCAATCAATAATGATCTTAAATGTCAACAGACTCAATTCCTCAGTTAAAGGCACAGACAGGGGTGTCAATGTTGTGGTGGCAGCAATGAAGCCGCCACCTGGGACGGGGTGCCAGCTTATGTCCTGGCTGCTCTACTTCCGACCCAACTCCCTGTACATGTACCGAGGAAAGAAAGCAGTGGAAAGGGCCCCAGGCTTTGGGTCCCTGCACTCAAGTAGGAGACCCAGACAAGATTCCAGGTTCCTCACTTCAGCCTGGCCCATCTGCAGATGTTGTAGACATTCAGGGAGTGAGCCATGCTCACATGAGCTTTTTCACTGTCTTTCTCTCTCACTATCTCTCTGTAACTCGGTCTTTGAAATCTGGATAAAATTACTCCAGACACTTCAATTAGCAGTGATTGTTCTAGATTAGACTAAAAAAGTATAGTAAGTGAAAGCTTTTCTCCAGTAAAAGAAGAAAAACTACTTTTAAACAAACAACCTACAGGATGGGAGAAAACACGCACACTACACACCTGACAGGGGACTGGGAAACAGAAACTGAAACAGCCACAAAGCAAAAACACCATCAAGAACGCAATTAAAACAGATAGCAGATTGAAATATACTTTTTTCAAAAGATGTATACATGACCAACATGTACATGAAAATATTGTCAATATTAGATTTTTTTTTTGAAGATTCATTCTTTATTTCAAAGACAAAGTTATAGAAAGAGAAGAATCATATCCATGTGCTGCCGGCGCCCAATCCCAGTTTCAGCTCAGATCAAAGCCTCAATGGCCCAGCCTGGACCAGGCCTAAGCCAAAAGAGTCTGGGTCTCCCCTGTGAGTACAAGAGCCCAAAGATTAAGGCCATCCTCTCCTGCTCCCACAGGCTATCAGCACAGAGCTGGATCCTAAGTGGAACTGCCAGGATACACATCACACCCATAGGGGATGTAAGCTGTTCTGGGCAACATCACTTACTGCCAGTCCCCTACTTTGTCTTCAAACTCTCCCTTTTTTTTTTTTCTTTTTTTTTTGACAAAAAGTGATGGAGAAGATACAGAGAAAAGGGAATCCTTGCACACTGTTCATGGGATTATACATAAAACAGTAGAGAGGTTCCTCAAAAACTGGAAACTAGGATCACCATATGATCTAGCAATTCCACTAACTGGCAAGATTCCAAAGGGAAATGAAATTCATCCGTCGAGCTGTCTGCACTCCGCAAGTTCCAAGAAATCAAAACAACCTAAGGCTCCCTGTACTGATGAACGTCTAAAGAAAATGGGTGTGTCAACATGGAAATGTAACTCAGTCATAAAAGGATCACATTTGTCTTTTACAACACCTTGACTAAACTGCAGGTGACAACATCAACCAAAGCACCGTAAGATAAATATCACATAATTTCACTCACATGTTGACTTAAAAAATAGAAAGCTTATAAAAGGTAAAAAAATATATTTGCACTTACCAAACACTGGGTGGCAAGTGGGGAGGGAAGGATGGGCAAAGGTGGGTTCATAGACACTGGATTAGAGCTAGGTGGCAGGAGGTTTTGGGTTCCACCATACAATATGGTGATTATAAAATCCTTCTCTCTCAGCCGGGCAGTGTGTTCCAGCTGCCGAAGTCCTCGCCTTGAACACACTGGGATCTCATATGGGTGCCGGTTCTAATCCCTGCAGCTCCACTTCCCATCCAGCTCGCTGTTTGTGGCCTGGGAAAGCAGTGGAGGAAGGTCCAAGGCCTTGGGACCCTGCACCCGTGTGGGATACCCGGAAGAAGTTCCTGGATCCTGGCTTTGGATCGGCATAGCATCGGCCATTGCACTCACTTGGGAAGTGAATCATCAGACAGAAGATCTTCCTCTCTTGTCTCTCCTCCTCTCTGTATATCTGACTTTCCAATAAATAAACAAATCTTAAAAATCCTTCTCTCTCATTTGCTCTGTCTCCCTGTAACTCTCCCTTCTGCACAAAAATAAATAAATCTTTACTATTTATTTGTAAAACTTTTCTGAAACAATTCAGAAGACTTCCCCTGCCCTCATTTTACCATGGATTTTTTGCATAGAAAGCTGAATGCCAAAGTACTCATGCTGTTTAGCTGTTTCTGATTGGCGCTGACTAAATACTGCATGCAAATGAGAGGATACCGTCATCTTACCTTACACACAAACTCTTCCAATCTTTCCACAGCATGATGGGCTTGCAGGAGATGGGACATGCCCATAAACCCCTCATCTTCATGGGAAACTTCTTCACTGCACTCATGTTCCCCAGAGCTCTGTAAGGAAACCAGAGAAACGGTGACAGAATGAGAATCAAATGATACAATAAACACTTGTTCCCCCTTTCTGCAGATCATAATTCAACTCTTTTTTTAAGATTTATTTTTATTGGAAAATCAGATAGAAAGGAGGAGAAACAAGAAGATCTTCCCTCTGCTGGTTCACTGCCCAAGCAGCTGCAACAGACTAAAGGAACACTAGAGAACCCAACAATGACCCAAGCACGCCTTTTATAAACTTGTAGATGCAATGCAACTGGGAAAGGGCAGGCTTTTATGATAAATGATACTGCAGTAATTGAACAGTAACAAAAAATGAAAAACACATAAACACTTTAAACTCCTACACCAATACTTCGTAGGAAAATTAAAACAGCTCATTAACTTAAAATGTAAAATGAAAAACCATGAAATTTTTACTCCATGAAATAAAAAAAACAAAAATGAAAAAACCTTCCTCAGGAAACGCATGTGAAACCTTTAGGACCGAGAGGGAGGGTCTGACAAGTGGTCTGACATGACACCAAAAGACCAATAAATGACAAGACAAACTGGTGAAATAGACTTCATGAATATTAGCTTTTTTCATAGACACTGTTAAGTTGAAAAAAAGTAAGTTTCAGCCTGGGAGACGAATATCTGCATGTCACTAAGCAGCCAGGAATAGCCTTTAAACTACACACACACACACCCACACACACACACACACACACAAATGGAACAGCACCAAACAAGCCAACTAAAAAGATAATGATATGTACAAACACCTTATTCAAGAGGATAGAATGACAGAGACAATGAAAAAGTGCTTGTAAATGCACATTAAAACTACAACTACACAGTACTGCAAACCTCAAAATAACCAAAACAAAACACAAAAAAGAAAATGACTTCTGGCATGACAGAATGAAGCACTCCATTTGCTTATCACAAGATAAACTGCTGAAAACTATATTTAAAAATATGCATTTTAGTATATATATGTGATTAAAAAGGTTTATATATTTTTTTCTGTAATATATACATATATGTTATATATATATATACCATTTTTAATCACTTAGGGGCTGGCATGGTGGTGTAGTAACCTAATCCTCATCTATCATGCGGCATCCCATATGGGTGTTGGTTCATGTCCCAGCTGCATCAATTCCAAACCAGTTCCCTGCCTAGGAAAGCAGCAGAGGATGGCTTAAATCCTTGGGCCTCTGGACCCACATGGGAGACCAGGAAAAAGCTCTAGGCTCCAGGCTTCGGATCAGCTCATGCAGTTCCACAGCAAGGAGCGGCCCCCTCCACTCCAACACCTCACTTCCATCAGTGGACAGATCAACAAAACAGAAAATCAGCCAAGAAACAACAGGGCTAATCTGCACTATGGACGAACAGAACTTCATTGCCATCTGAGAGAACTCATTCCATACGTCCAGAAACCATCCTTTTCATCAGTACATTGAACTTTCTTATCATGGTTCACTGCTAAGATATAAAGCAAAAGTCTCAATAATTTTTTTTAGAAATGAAACCATATCATTTCTCTTTTCTGATTACATTCTGATCACAATCTAATTCAGTTAGAAATTAACGACTTACAAATATCTAAAAGATATGTAAACTCACACATGACTTAACAAATTGCTCCTAAGCAAAGAGCCACAGAAGAAACCAAGGAGAATCAAAAGCTTCCTGTGAACAAATGGAGATAGCACAATGCATCAGAATTGAAGGGACACAACAACAGCAGTGCTGACAGGGACATTTGGGGCGGTCAGTGCTTATACTGAGAAATGGAAAGGCATCAGATAAACGGCATCAAGGCAAAAGACAAACAACACAAACCACAAAATTACTAGGAGGAAAGAAAGTAGACAATAAACAAAATAGAAAACAAGATAAAAGATCAATGAAGAACAGATTTATTGAAAACTAAGTAACACTGATATATCACTAACCCAAATAAGAAAAAAAGGAAAGAGAGAGAGAATGGGAGAGAGAGAGAAAGGAAAAAAGGAAGGACGGCCCCAAGGACAGAAGTGGAGCAGGCCTTGCAGGACAGCGTGAACCCGAGGCACCTGTGCCCACTCTACACAGAGACCACACTGAGTGCTAGACCCCAGCTTCCCTCTCATCTCTGCACCAAGGACTCCAGCCCTCCCAGAAAACAACACACAAAGCACAAAGCCACAGCCTGCCATGATGACCCCCACCCTGAGGGCGAAGCCACCACCTGAGCTTCTCCACCCAGAATGCAGGACTAAGCTGCCACCTGAGCTCCTGGATCCGATGCCTAGGGCAAAGAAACCTCATGCCTTTCATGGACCATGCCAATGACCAAGCTGCCACCAGCCCTCCCAGACAACACACAAAAGGGCCAAGGCACTGCCTGCCCTCCAGGAACACTCACCAAGGACCAAGCCACCGCCTGCCTCCTGGACCCTGCACCTAGGGACAAGCCACTACCTGCCCTCCTAGACCCCACGCAGATGGCCAAGCTGCAATCTCGCCTCCTGGAATCCTCACTGAGTGCTAAGCCATGGCCCATCCTCCTAAACCCTGCAGGCAGGCAAGCAGCCACCTCCACTCCTGCACCATTGTGATGGAGATGGCTAAACTACCCTTGCCCTAGGGGACAAGCTTCCACCTGCGCTCCCACACAGGTGCTAAGGCCAAGCTGCCGCCTCCCCTTCCTGGATCACTAGAACTTGGGGGTTCTTACCTTGTAGGTGTCCCTGTTTTCCGTAACAGGTCGGATGGTGCTGATGAAGCCCAGTGGGTCTATCAAGTCCTGCAGCGAGGCTCAGAGACCAGGCACTCTGGGGGCTGCACCAACTCACACATAGCTGGCTCCATGTCCACCATGGCAGCCACCGCCAGACCCTCCCCAGGTGGGGGGCAGGTGGACAGCAGGCAGGATGATTTTCAGCTGGAGTCCATGAGCCCTTACGTCCTCTCCCGGAGCCTGCTGCACATCTTCGGCAAGAGAACAGTTCCACTCTGGAGAACCCAGTGACTTGTCCTCTTTCTCCACTGGCTCTTCACTGACTGAGTGTGCGAGGCCGCAGCATCTCGCAGGAAGTGACCAAGCGGCCAATCCCTCCGCGTCAGCACCACGCAGGATTCCTCCGCTGGATGCCCCGCCGCCCTTGGGGAACCTTTTCTTCCTCCTCCTGGACACCAGGGCGCCCTGCTGTGCTTCCTCTCCTCACCCTGGGAAGTTCTGTGTGGCCAGATGGGGATGGGGGCTCCTTGCTGCACTGGGCTCTGGAGGCCCACTTAGAGACATGCAATTTTAGGTTTTGACTGCTGTACAAATAAAATGTGATCTATCAGTTTTGACATATTTCATGTTGGTTTTGAAAAACTGTACACTGTATTTGTCTTTTAAGAAACTTCTTCCATGGTTCTTATTGTTTCGTTTATCCATTCAAAAAAAATCTCTCAAAATTTTTCTTTGGATCGAGAACTCTATGTGGCAACCAAGGCACAGACGCTTTGAAAATAATTAATTTGTAAGGAGTTCAGGTGAAAGCCTAATTTTTTAAATGGATGAACGATTAAAAATGAAACAGAGTTATTGCCATGTTGGTGCAAGGAGATTAGATGATCATGTGAAAATTACCTGAAAATGAGTTGAACAGCTATGCTATCTTGTGAATTCTTTCAACATGTTTAAAAGTAAATTCTAGTTTTAAGTTTATTGTAAACGGAGAGGCAGAGAAGGAGAGAAAGAGAGACGGAGCGAGAGCCTAATTCTAAGTAACATTGCAAATACCTACACTACTATAGGCTACATCAGTCAAACACCAGGAGCCACACGCTCAAGTCCATTTTCCCATGTGGGTGGCAATGAATAGGCTATGTGAGCTATAACCTGTAGGCTTCCGTTATCAGAAAGCCAGGTTTGACACTCCACCATGGCATGAAGGTGTCCAAGGCAGTATCTTCACCATTTGACTAATGTCTACCTCCCTGAAAGAATTACTATCATGCGAAGAAATGGTAGGTCCCACTTGAAACCAAAAGAGATTCCTTGAGAATTTAGAGGGAGAGGAAGAGGTAGTAAGTAGTGAATGAATTTTGACAAAAGAACCAGCATAGACTTGAAAAATGCTTTTGGGAAGATGGGAGAAATTAAGGTTCATGACAACAGCTGTCCAAACTAGCATCATTACAGAAATAATTAAGGGGAAATAGTTGGAAATATTTAATATGTAGAAATGCATGGATATATGCATTGGTGCATGAAAGCAAGGAAAAAATTAAAAGCATTATTATTTCATATCAGGTTACACACTACGGTGCAGAATTTCATTATAGTTCATAGAAAAACAACGAGAATCTGTTTGATTATTGGGTCAGGGGGTGTTAGCAATAGTGAAGTTTGACATTTTTGCATCATAATAGCAGAGATTATGATAGGCTTAAAAGGGGACCAAGAGAGCTGTCTAGATTCCAGATATGGATTATGGAGTTATCAACTGCGATCACAATTAAATTTGAAAAATAATAGAGGGAGCAGATGCTAAGGCAAGAAAAATCCTTATCAAAGAAATGGTCATCTGGAGGAGAAAAATGTTCTTTAGAATAGGTGAGCTCTTACTTGACAGTGAAAAAAATTGTTTTGAATAGAAAATTGTGGAGGATAACACCACAATATAGCATTATGAAGCACAGGCTAAAAACACTCAGTGCTTTCAAGTGCTAAGTGAAATCAAATAACACAGTGGCCAAACATTTGTCCATCAATATGGAATGCGAGAGGAAAGTAACTGTGTCTCCTGGAGTAGATTCAGTAGAGTCATGCACATAGTCAAAGGCAATTTATAATACATAGAACTGGGCCTGGATGATAGAGCAATGGTTAAGGTCCCCACTGTTTCAAACTATTGGGATGCCATATGGGCGCCGGTTCTAATCCCAGCAGCTCCACTTCCCATTCCACTGTCCCTGTTGTGGCCTGGGAAAGCAGTCGAGGATGGCCCAATGCTTTGGGACCCTGCACGCCTGCCTGGGACACTTGGAAAGAGGTTGTTGGCTCCTGGCTTCGGATCACTGCAGCACCAGCCGTTGCCACCACTTGGGGAGTGAATGACCGACTGAAACATCTTCCTCACTGGCTCTCCTCCTCTCTGTACATCTGCCTTTCCAAGAAAATAAATAAATCTTTAAAGAAATAGATAGAACTTAGGGGAAGATTAACAAGAGAAAGCATGAATATAAGTATGTATTTTTAAAGTACAGAGAGAAAAGGAGAGTCATAAATCAAAAGATGACTTCTCTTCACTTCTGGCTCATTCACTGTCCAAATGAGCCATGCGTTTTTTCTGGGATACCCACACAGGTGCCAGGGATCCAGGCTCCCCAGCTGGCAGCCTGAAGGCAAGTGAGGCAGCTGGGACTCAAACTGCCACTCTTATGAATGCTGGTGGTGTAAGCCATGGTTTCCCCCACTGCACCACAGCACCATTCCCATGCTGCACGAATTCTAACCACCACACAAACCAAAGGAAATGTTTAGGTACAACCATGCACATTGAAAGCAATCTTCATAGCTGTGCAGATCATACTAACAAATATCTCAAAACTATCCAACTTCAACATGAATCATGCTGCTTTCAAACATTTGTGGAATGTGGAATGATATGGGAAAATTCTGCTTGGTTTAACAAGTCACATTTCCATGAACTTACTGCAGACTTCTCATACACATTGACTTTAGAGTTTTGGGACAAAATTGCAGTTATTTTTCAATTCATTTTATCCCTGAACTTTTGCAAAAGATTTATTTATTTTTTGGAAAGGCAGATGTGTAGAGAGGAGGAGAGACAGACAAGAAGATGTTTCCTTTGATGATTCACTCCCCAAGCAGCTGCAACAACCAGAGTTGCACTAATCCAAAGCCAGGGGCCTGGGGCCTCTTCTGGGTCACCCACACAGGTGCAAGACTGGAAGGCTTTGGGTTGTCCTCCACTGCTTTCCCAGGTCACAAGCAGGGAGCTGGGTGGGAAGCGGGCCTCCACGATTAGAACTGGCGCCCATATGGGATCCTGGTGGGTTTAAGGGGAGGACCTTAACCACTACACCCAAAACTAAATCAATCTTCACAAAAAGCTTCTGCCCTTCCCTTCAAAGACATGCAAATAAAAGGAATAAACTCAATCACCAATTCATTGCCATTGTTCATACATACCTTAGAGATGTGTCCAGATGTTGCCTATCTCTGTGTGTATTCTGCAATGCTCTTTACACAGGCCTGGAAGGAAGGCAAGACAAGGAATTTAGCCACTAGACTAACACGGTGGGCCCATGGTTTATGTCTTAAAACACTTTGCAGAAATGTGGAGGGAGCTTCTGAGGGTTCATATTGCAAATGCCCATAAAATCTCCCAGGTCACAAGCAGGGAGTTATATGGGAAGCATGGCCGCCGGGACACTGGGATTAGAACCAGCACCCATACGGGATCCTTGTATGTGCAAGGGGGAGGACTTTAGCCACTAGGCTACTCTGCCGGGTCCCAAATTGGTTTTTGAAGTATGAAACTATTCACTGTCTGTCTTTATGCTAATCCTTCTAAAATAGTGATCAACAGAATGCACTGACTCATTCTTTTACCTTGTTTCTTATAAATTATCAAACATCAATGAAATTCTAGACTCTACTTGGATCCATGAATGCTCACCTTGCAAAGTGTATCCACTTTCATACTATTTTTCATCCCTTGGTCCAATGTACAGCAGTCTAAATCAATTGGTCTCAGTTACTTTTAACATCTTTGTAAATGTAAAACCTAAAGTAAGTGTTCATGCACTAAGACTATGTGTTTGGAACATGTGGTTTCTGAGCAGGCATTTGGCCTAACAACTGAGATGCTGCTTAACCTGCATCCCACATGGAGAGCCTGGCTGAGGTCATGGCTACTCACCGTCCTGCTGATGCAGACCCTGGAATCCAGCAGGTGATGGTGCAAGGGTGAAATTAGTGTCACTCATGTGGGAGATTGGGACTGAGTCCTTGGCTCCGGGCTTTAGCCTGGCCCAGCCTTGGCCACTGCAGGCATTTGGGCTAACTGAACGGGAGCTCTTGAGCTCTCTCACTGGATGGCATCAGGCTAAGAGACTCCTGTGCAGACAGCAATGTGACTAGTTATACATACACCAAGTTAGCTTCTCAAGAGCTACTGGAGTCAGGCAGGGGAAACAATGCCTCACCTTGTTCTAACCCTGACATGACAAGAGTCACATCAAAGAAAGCAAAAACAAGAGTTGTCCAGGCATGCCACCCTTCCCCCACTCCAACGATGGATGCAGAGATAGTTGCCTCCTGCGTGGGCATTAGGGGACCAGGGCCACTGTGAAAAATATAGATGGCAGCCCTTGCCCTGGCCCCAGGACCACACCAGGGCAGTGAGTATTGGGATCTTCAACGGCCAGGTGGCCTCTGACAGCCTGCCCCAACCACCAGCAGGAAACAAAACTACAGCTGTGCAGGACACACTTCAGAGCTCAAAGCTGGCACATTATGATGAGACCAGCACCTAAAGAAGCCTACACGACTCCAGTTTCTCACCAGTGCTCCTAGAATGGCATCATGCAGAGCCCTGAGCTCTGGAGGTTTGGACTCATTTTGCCATGTGTCACTGCTGGCCTCTCGTAGGTTAGATCTACAACCCTGGGACTTTGGGGGAAATGCACATTAGGAAAAAGCAAAGCATGAATTTCAAAATTGTTTTGTACTAGAATAGACTTATTTGTAATTCCACCTTTTCCTCAAACTTTCCGAAGGATTGTTCTCTGTCCACAGACCTTACTCATGTGTCATAAACGGAGGACAATGATGAACTCTGCTGTCACTTCAGCTGGTTTGGCAAGGAGGGTAACCATGAGTGACATAAAAAGTGACAGGACATGTAGAATGGGCTGGTTTATCAAATTTAAGTACGATGATTAAGAGAATTGTATGTGTGTGTGTGTGTACATTTCCACCATAGACACACACACACACACACATGCACAAGGAAACAATATTTTGGAGTCAACCCCATGGCATGGCAGGCAAAGCTGCCACCTGTAGTGCCAGACTAATATATGGTTGTTACTTTGACTTCTGCTGCTCCGCCTCTGATCCAACCATTTATGACTTTACTATAACGACTAAAACATTATAGCCATGGGCTGGCATGGCGATGTGCCATCCCATTTGGGCACCAGTTCACATTCCAGCTGCTCCACGTTTGAGCAAGTACTGACCAATGGTCTGGCAAAGTAACAGAGGATGGCTCAAGTCCTTGAGCTCCTGCACATATGTGGGAGACCAGGAAAAAGCTCCTGGCTCCCAACCATGGTCAGATCCAGCTCTGGCCATGCTGGCCATTTGGAAAGTGAACCAGTGGAAGGAAAATCCTCTATCTTTCCCTCTCTCTGTAATTTTTCAAAGTATATAAATTGTGTAATAATAATAATGACAACAATAACAACATTAACACATCCCAAAGCGGGGCCTGTCACTACAAAACAGCATTAACTTAAGCTGCCACCTACAATGCCAGCATGCCCTATCAGGTCCTGGTTCAAGCCCAACTGTTCCACATCTGATTCCACTTTCTGCCAACACATCCTGCGGAGCCGGACAAGACAGACCACACACGTGAGTTCCTGCCACCAGTGAGGAAGACCAGAAAGGAGTTCCTGGCTCCTGACCTCAGCCTGGCCCAGCCCTGGACGTTACAAGCCACTTAGGGAGTAAAACAGTGAATGGAAGAGAGCATCTTTTCTGTCTCACTTTGCTGTTCTCCCTGATAAATCAAAATAATATAGTTCACAAAATTTTTTCTTCAAAATATGGGTAGGGAACAGAGTATAGAAAGTATGAAGACTTTTTACCTCTTTGTGTTTTCTGTTTGTTTCCTTATCTATCAGAAGCTGTTATCACTTTAAGAGTCTATTACAGTCAATAAAGTTGTTTTGTAAGCCTGAAAGTAACTACAACACAAAACTTACACACAGAGTTAGCAAGGAAATCAAAGTACAACTCTAGAGAGAATCACTAAATGACAAATGAACACTGAGGGGAACGGACACACAATAAAAACACACAGGTCTCAAAACAGCAGCAGTAAGACATAACCAATCAATAATGATCTTAAATGTCAACAGACTCAATTCCTCAGTTAAAGGCACAGACAGGGGTGTCAATGTTGTGGTGGCAGCAATGAAGCCGCCACCTGGGATGGGGTGCCAGCTTTTGTCCTGGCTGCTCTACTTCCGACCCAACTCCCTGTACATGTACCGAGGAAAGAAAGCAGTGGAAAGGGCCCCAGGCTTTGGGTCCCTGCAGTCAAGTAGGAGACCCAGACAAGCTTCCAGGTTCCTCACTTCAGCCTGGCCCATCTGCAGATGTTGTAGACATTCAGGGAGTGAGCCGTGCTCATGTGAGCTTTTTCACTGTCTTTCTCTCTCACTATCTCTCTGTAACTCGGTCTTTGGAATCTGGATGAAATTACTCCAGACACTTCAATTAGCAGTGATTGTTCTAGATTAGACTAAAAAAGTATAGTAAGTGCAAGCTTTTCCCTGGTAAAAGAAGAAAAACTACTTTTTAAACAAACAACCTACAGGATGGAAGAAAATACGCACACTACACACCTGACAGGGGACTGGGAAACAGAAACTGAAACAGCCACAAAGCAAAAACACCATCAATAACACAATTAAAACAGATAGCAGATTGAAATATAATTTTTTCAAAAGATGTATACATGACCAACATGTACATGAAAACATTGTCAATATTAGATTTTTTTTTGAAGATTCATTCTTTATTTGAAAGACAAAGTTATAGAGAGAGAAGAATCATATCCATGTGCTGCCGGCTGCCAATCCCAGTTTCAGCTCAGATCAAAGCCCCAATGGCCCAGCCTGGACCAGGCCTAAGCCAAAAGAGTCTGGGTCTCCCCAGTGAGTACAAGAGCCCAAAGATTAGGGCCATCCTCTCCTGCTCCCACAGGCTATCAGCACAGAGCTGGATCCTAAGTGGAACTGCCAGGATACACATCACACCCATAGGGGATGTAAGCTGTTCTGGGCAACAGCATCACTTACTGCCAGTCCCCTACTTTGTCTTTAAACTCTTTTTTTTTTTTTTTTTTTTTTTTAACAAAAAGTGATGGAGAAGATACAGAGAAAAGGGAATCCTTGCACACTGTTCATGGAATTATACATAAAACAGTAGAGAGGTTCCTCAAAAACTGGAAACTAGGATTACCATATGATCTAGCAATTCCACTAACTGGCAAGATTCCAAAGAGAAATGAAATTCATCCGTCGAGCTGTCTGCACTCCGCAAGTTCCAAGAAATCAAAACAACCTAAGGCTCCCTGTACTGATGAACGTCTAAAGAAAATGGGTGTGTCAACATGGAAATGTAACTCAGACATGAAAGGATCACATTTGTCCTTTACAACACCTTGACTAAACCGCAGGTGACAACATCAACCAAAGCACCGTAAGACAAATATCACATAATTTCACTCACATGTTGACTTAAAAAACAGAAAGCTTATAAAAGCTAAAAAATATATACTTGCGCTTACTAAACACTGGGTGGCAAGTGGGGAGGGAAGGATGGGCAAAGGTGGGTTCATAGACACTGGATTAGAGCTAGGTGGCAGGAGGTTTTGGGTTCCACCATACAATATGGTGATTATAAAATCCTTCTCTCTCAGCCAGGCACTGTGTTCCAGCTGCCGAAGTCCTCACCTTGAACACACTGGGATCTCATATGGGTGCCGGTTCTAATCCCTGCAGCTCCACTTCCCATCTAGCTCGCTGTTTGTGGCCTGGGAAAGCAGTGGAGGAAGTTCCAAGGCCTTGGGACCCTACACCCGTGTGGGATACCTGGAAGAAGTTCCTGGATCCTGGCTTTGGATCGGCATAGCATCGGCCATTGCACTCACTTGGGAAGTGAATCATCGGACAGAAGATCTTCCTCTCTTGTCTCTCCTCCTCTCTGTATATCTGACTTTCCAATAAATAAACAAATCTTAAAAATCCTTCTCTCTCACTTGCTCTGTCTCCCTGTAACTCTCCCTTCTACACAAAAATAAATAAATCTTTACTATTTATTTGTAAAACTTTTCTGAAACAATTCAGAAGACTTCCCCTGCCCTCATTTTACCATGGATTTTTTGCATAGAAAGCTGAATGCCAAAGTACTCATGCTGTTTAGCTGTTTCTGATTGGCACTGACTAAATACTGCATGCAAATGAGAGGCCACCGTCATCTTACCTTACACACAAACTCTTCCAATCTTTCCATAGCATGATGGGCTTGCAGGAGATGGGACATGCCCATAAACCCCTCATCTTCATGGGAAACTTCTTCACTGCACTCATGTTCCCCAGAGCTCTGTAAGGAAACCAGAGAAACGGTGACAGAATGAGAATCAAATGATACAATAAACACTTTTTCCCCCTTTCTGCAGATCATAATTCAACTCTTTTTTTAAGATTTATTTTTATTGGTAAATCAGATAGAAAGGAGGAGAAACAAGAAGCTCTTCCCTCTGCTGGTTCACTGCCCAAGCAGCTGCAACAGACTAAAGAAACACTAGAGAACCCAACAATGACCCAAGTATGCCTTTTATAAACTTGCAGATGCAATGCAACTGGGAAAGGGCAGGCCTTTATGATAAATGATACTGCAGTAATTGAACAGTAACAAAAAATGAAAAACACATAAACACTTTAAACTCCTACACCAATACTTTGTAGGAAAATTAAAACAGCTCATTAACTTAAAATGTAAAATGAAAAACCATGAAATTTTTACTCCATGAAAAAAAAAAAAACCCAAAAATGAAAAAACCTTCCTCAGGAAATGCATGTGAAACCTTTAGGACCAAGAGGGAGGGTCTGACAAGTGGTCTGACATGACACCAAAAGACCAAAAAATGACAAGACAAACTGGTGAAATAGACTTCATGAATATTAGCTTTTTTTTCATAGACACTGTTAAGTTGAAAAAAAGTAAGTTTCAGCCTGGGACACGAATATCTGCATGTCACTAAGCAGCCAGGAATAGCCTTTAAACTATACACACACACACACAGCACCAAACAATCCAACTAAACAGAAAATGATAGGTACAAACACCTTATTCAAGAGGATAGAATGACAGAGACAATGAAAAAATGCTTGTAAATGCACATTAAAACTACAACTACACAGTACTGCAAACCTCAAAATCAACAAAACAAAAGACAAAAAGGAAAATGACTTCTGGCATGACAGAATGAAGCACTCCATTTGCTTATCACAAGATAAACTGCTGAAAACTATATTTTAAAAATATGCATTTTAGTATATATATATGTGATTAAAAAGGTTTATATTTTTTACCTGTAATATATATACATATATTTTATGTATATACCATTTTTAATCACTTAGGGGCTGGCATGGTGGTGTAGCATCCTAATCCTCATCTATCATGTGGCATCCCATATGGGTGTTGGTTCATGTCCCAGCTGCATCAATTCCAAACCAGTTCCCTGCCTAGGAAAGCAGCAGAGGATGGCTTAAATCCTTGGGCCTCTGGACCCACATGGGAGACCAGGAAAAAGCTCTAGGCTCCAAGTTTTGGATCAGCTCAGCTCTGGCATTACAGCCACTTAGGGAGTGAACCAGCAGACTAATCTTTCTAATCTTCTTTTTATAAAATCTGTCTTTTAAATAAATCAATCTCAGGGTGAGGGGAGAACTTTGGAAAGTGATTCTAAAAACAAACAGCAAAACAAGAAACCTCCATTCAAGAATGTTACCATACAGAAAAGTGCAGCTTCCATGGTCTGACCATGGAGTGCAAGTGTCAAAGCTGAGTGTCTCAGACAGAGCGGTGGACAGCACATCTAGGTGCCCATGGAGGATATGACAATCCATCGGAACCTGCAAAGGACACCTCGTACCACTACAGAGGACAGAGGACAGAACAAATCGATCAACTATCCCTCCTCAGGTGCTGAGGCCTGTGCAATGTTTGGACAGTGTGCCCCACTGCACAGTTCATCTAGGCCAGCTGGGGACATCAAGTGCCACATCAGGAAATGGAAAGCAAAACAGATCAATCATTCTCCTGGCCAAGCTTGCACCAAGGACCCAGGTCTCTGGATACACTAAGGTGGACTTGCTCAGCCAGCAGATCTGGAAAAGATCTTCTCAACCCTGATGCAATAAAGCTAACAATGGGTGAAAACTGCCCAAACCACTCAAGCAACACTCTGGGAATGTTCTTCCTCACATCGGGGTCTCTAAGGTGTCATCAAAAGGCCATCTCCTATCCCCGGGAGCTGATGCAGATCAACAGCAAGGAGTGGCCCCCTCCACTCCGACACCTCACTTCCATCAGTGGACAGATCAACAAAACAGAAAATCAGCCAAGAAACAACAGGGCTAATCTGCACTATGGACTAACAGAACTTCATTGCCATCTGAGAGAACTCATTCCACACCTCCAGAAACCATCCTTTTCATCAGTACATTGAACTTCCTTATCATGGTTCACTGCTAAGATATAAAGCAAAAGTCTCAATAATTTTTTTAAAAATGAAACCATATCATTTCTCTTTTCTGATTACATTCTGATCACAATCTAATTCAGTTAGAAATTAACGATTTACAAATATCTAAAAGATATGTAAACTCACACATGACTTAACAAATTGCTCCTAAGCAAAGAGCCACAGAAGAAATCAAAGAGAATCCAAAGCTTCCTGTAAACAAATGGAGATAGCACAATGCATCAGAATTGAAGGGACACAACAACAGCAGTGCTGACAGGGACATTTAGGGAGGTCAGTGCTTATACTAAGAAATGGAAAGGCATCAGATAAACGGCATCAAGGCAAAAGACAAACAACACAAACCACAAAATTACTAGGAGGAAAGAAATTAGACAAGAAACAAAATAGAAAAAAAGATAAAAGATCAATGAAGAACAGATTTATTGAAAACTAAGTAACACTGATACATCACTAACTCAAATAAGAAAAAAGAGAAAGAGAGAGACAAAGAGACAGAGACAAAGAAAGAGAGAGAAAAGAGAGAATGGGAGGGGAGGGGAGGGGAGGGGAGGGAAATGAAGGGAGTGGGGAAGGAGGAAGGGAGGGAGGAGACAGTCCTAATTAAAGATGAAAAGATTTAACAGTGTAAACCACAT
Organism: Ochotona curzoniae; assembly: GCF_017591425.1. Classification (NCBI taxonomy): domain Eukaryota; kingdom Metazoa; phylum Chordata; class Mammalia; order Lagomorpha; family Ochotonidae; genus Ochotona; species Ochotona curzoniae. The sequence goes on from NW_024467019.1 coordinate 157,406, forward strand.
AAGCAAGAAGAATTTTCAGGAATAACAACAGCTAATCAACAACGAATAAAATGTTGAAGAACTGAGCCATGAAGATGCAGAAAACCTAAACAGACCCACAAACAAATCACATCAATAAGCAAAAGATTTAATCGTGAGCAGCTGAAAGATCAGGGGGCAAATATTGCAAGGAGTGCAAATCAGAGAAAGGAAAATGTTGGTTTTCATTTGAAGCAGTTAAGTGTTGTCAAAGTAACAAAAATTCAAGTTAAAATCAAGGAGGTGGGCAAGCATTGTGGCACAGCACATTTAGTTGCCAACTGCTGTACTGGCATCCCATATGAGCACCAGTTCAAACACTTGCTGCTCCGTTTTTTAAATAAAACATTCATTTGTTTGCTTGCTTGCTTTTATTGTAAAGTCAGATATATATATAGAGAGAAGCAGAGACAGAAAGGAAGATCTTCTGTCCAACGATTTACTCCCTAATTGAATGTAACCACATGAGCTGTGCCTATCCGAAGCCAGGAGCCTGAGGAACTCGCATGTGGGTACAACATTCCAAGGCCTTGGGTCATCCTCGACTACTTTCCCAGGTCACAATCATGGAGCTGGATGGGATGCAGGGCTGCTGGGATTAGAACTGGCACCCATATAGGACCCCCGCGTGATCAACGGAAGACTTTAGACGCTAGGCCATCATGCCATGCCCTGTTGCTCCCATTTTAATCTTTCTTCCTGCTAAATATGCCTGGGAAAGCAGTGGAGGATGGCCCTCGTGCCTGATCTCCTGCACTCCTGTGCCTCTGAAATCAACAAATCTTTCTATTTTTTAAAGGGAAGGGCATCGAGACAGAGACCAGCACCATGGCTCAATGGCTAAATCCTCACCTTTAATGTGCCAGGATCACAGAAGTGGTTCCATTCACATCATGGCTGTTCAGCTTCCCTTCCAGTGCCTTGCTTATGGCCTTGGAAAGCAATCATTTTTTCTTTTTATTTTAATCCTGCACCAACATGGAAGACTTGGAAGAAGCTCTTGGCTTCGGATCAGCTCAGCCCTCGCTGCTGCAGGCACCTGGGCACTGAACAAGCTGATAAAAACTGCTCTGGTTATCTCTCCATCTCTCTGGAACTCTCAGTCTTTGAAAAAAAAAACTGTATATTCATGTGGGTAGTGGTTGCACAGGCAATGTGTGAAGCATTAATGAACTGTGCCTTTAAAATGTGTTTACTGCACCTAAATTACACATCACAGTGAAAGGAAAATAGCAACCTCACAACTACATTTAGGGAACCAATTCCTTTACAGTACAAACTAAGCTAACTCAACGTTGACCTGCCTTTTATCTGTATTGGAAATGTTCTCTGAAGGAAAAAACAAACAAACATGTAAAGGGGTACCCTCAAAACATGCAGAAGATCCCATTAGGGTGAAGCAGGTTAAGCGGCACTGGCATTCCAAATGGACACCTGTTGAAATCCCAGCTGCTCAACTTCCAATCCAGCTCCTCGCTAATACACCTGAAAGAGCAATGAAGGATGACTGAGTGTGTGGGCCTTGCCACCCACAGGGACATACAGATGGGAGCTCCTGGCTGCTGGCTTCCGTATGGCCCAGCTCTAGGCATTGTAGCTATCTGGGAAGTAACTGAGCACTGAGAAATATCCCTCTGCCTCTTTTCTCTGAAACTCTTTCAAATACATAAACAATGTTTAACAACAAAAATACTCCAGGAAACCATCAAAGAGATTTACCTGTTAGTCAGTGCATTTTTTTTTTTAGTCCCCTATGTATCTAAATTAGAGATATTTCTTCCATAGTCTTCCCTTTTTAACAAAAGAAACCAGGTTTCTCAAGATGGACTGAAACAGTTTGAATAAAAATGTTATAAACAGCTGTAAAATTGGTCTGATCAGGCGATCTTTTTTTTTTTTTTTAAGATTTATTTGTCTATTGGTAAGTTAGATATACAGAGAGGAGAGACAGGGAGGAAGATCTTCCGTCCAATGATTCACTCCCCAAGTGAGCGCAATGGACGATGTTATGCCGATCCAAAGCCAGGATCCAGGAACTTCCTCTGGGTCTCCTACATGCGTGCAGGGTCCCAAAGCTTTGGGCCCTCCTCGACTGCTCTCCCAGGCCACAAGCAGGGAACTGGATGGGAAGTGGAGCTGCCAGGATTAGAACTGGCGCCCACATGGGATCCCTGTGCGCTCAAGACAAGGACTTTAGCTGCCAGGCCATGCCACCGGGCCCTTGATCAGGCAATCTTAAAAAGCATCTTCCAAGAATGTAATCTAACTTACCAACAGATTATACCTAATTCTCATCTGTTAACAAGAAAACTGCTAAAAGCTCAGAGTTTGCAGATTTTTCTCTTACATTACTGAGATTAGCAAACTTCAGTAAGAAATTTGTAAAACAAAACAGGGTCCGGCACTGTGGCATGTGAAGCTAAGCCTCCCACTGCAGTGCCAGCATCTGCTATTGATGCCCATTTGAGTTCTAGCTGCTCCACTTTAAATCCAGCTCCCTGCTTATACACAGGGGAAGCAACAGAGGCTGGCCCAAGGCCTTGGACCCATGCACCAATGTAGGAAAACTTGAAGAATTTTCTGGCTCCTAGCTTCAGATCAGCTCAGCCTGAACTGCTGCAGCCATTTGAGGAGTGAACCAGCAAAGGCAAGACTTCCTTCTCTAACTCTGATTTTCAAATAAAAACAAAATTAATTTTTAAAATATATATTATGTATTGTATTCACTTTATGTAACTTAAAACAAACACATTCAGAAACATAACATCTCACAGCAAAATCTAGGATGAAAAGTTGATTAACTAAAATGTCAATATTGAATTCTTAAATGTTTAATAGATTTCTGCAGGAAGACCTATACCTCCCCTTCTACTTTAACTTCATCTGCTCCTTAGAATCACAGGTTTTCACCAACTGCAGTAGGAAAATGCGCAAACAATGCTTCATTACAAATATCACCATCCAAGTGATGGGAAAAATCCAGAACCACATTTTAGCCTAAGACCGCATTTCTCAGAGTTTTTAATGAAGATTCTGACCTTACACTAAGTATAAATTGTGTGATGGAGTGGGCATTTGATGTAGTGCTTATCAGAGAGGACATCCACTTTGCAGTGCAGTGCACGGTTAAAGCCCTGGCTCAATCTCCCAACTCTGGCTTCCTGCTAGTGGGAGGCAGCAGCAATGGCTTCCCAAGTAGGCTCCTGCCAACCACTTGGGAGACCTGGACTGAATTCTGGGCTCCCAGCTTGCAGGCACTTGGTGAGTAACCAAGATGAGAGGTCCCGCTCTTCAACCCCACTGAATATTCTCTTAAACTTAAAAATATATCATTAGGGTCCGAGTACAGTGGCCTAATGGCTCAAGTCCTAACCTTGACATGCCTGGATCCCATATGGGCAATGGTTGTTATCCCACCAGACCTGATTCCCATCCAGCTCCCTACTTGTGGCCTGGGAAAGCAGTCAAGGATGGCCCAGGGCCTTGGGATCCTGCACCCACATGGGGTACCTGGAAAAATTTCCTGGCTTCAAATCAGCTCAGCTCCACCCTTTGTGATCACTTGGGGAGTGAGTCATTGGACAGAAGATCTCTCTCTCTCTCTCTCTCCTCCTCTGCATATGTGACTTTGCAGTAAAAAATAAATACATCTTTAAAAAATGTATTGTTACGGGCTAGCTCCCTGATTATGCTCCAGGGAAAACCATGGAGGATGCCCTCTGGCATGGGAAACCCCAATGAAGCTCCTGGCTCCTTGCTTTGGCCTGGACCAGTCTTGCCCCTGCAACCATTTGGAGAGTGAATCAGCACAATCAATATCTATCTTTCCCTCAATCTTTGAAAACACTGCCTTTCAAATAAACAAATAAGTGAATAAATATTTACAAAACTTAACACATCTTTTAAAAGTATAATTGTAAATGATTTCCGTCCCAGAGCAATAGCCTAGAGGCTAAAATCCTCACACTGCATGTGCCAGAATCCCATACAGAAATAAGTTCTACTCCTGGCCACCCCACATCTATTCAGCTCCCTCCTCTTGGTCTAGGAAAACAGTCAAGGACAGTCCAAAGTCATGGGACTCCGTACCTGCGTGGGAGACTTAGACAAATCTTCAGGCTTCTGGCTCTGGATCAGAGAAGCTCTGACCACTGCAGGTGCTTGGGGAGTGAACCAGTGGATGGAAGATCTTCCTCTCTGTCACTTCTCCTGCTGTATATCTAACTTTCCAAAAAATAAAATAAATAAAATAAGTATTAAACATAATTATCACTCTAAGGTTGACACAAATTTTGGCAAATGCTAAATTCTTCCCACTTAGTTACTGAGCTATTGCTCACCCTAGGAGATAATGCTTCCCACAACCACTAACCTGACTTACAAGCACAAGTAAAACTCATATATCCACATAAAACTGCAGAGTAACAGAAATCCTCAAATATATTCCACCTTATGAAACAGAGAAAAAAAATGACAAGCTCAACACAGAACACTACTCCACTGTACATCAGAAGATTCATGGGAAATGGAATCAGAAACTAATATTTGAATTTATACACTCCTTAAGACAGATCTACAGAGGAGAGACAGAAAATATTCCAGAGTAGCTCACTGCTCAAATGCCCACAACAACTGGAGCTGACAATCTGAAGCCAGGATCCAGGAGCTTCTTGCAGGTCTCTAACGTAGGTGCAGAGTCCCAAGGTTTGGGCCATCCTCCACTGCTTTCCCAGGCCACTAGCAGGGAGCTGGACTGGAAGCGGAGCAGCCAGAAAATAAAACAGTGCCTAAATGCGAGGATTACCATGTTGAGCCCTTGCACCAGGCAAGTTGGTGTTGGGGGACAGACACTGAGGCAGAGCAGTCCAAGCAGACTGGCATCCAGGAGGTACTGCCATGGCAGCTCTGTTTCCAATCCAGCTCAGTGCTAATATCCCTGGGAAGACAACAGATAATAGCCCAATGTCTTGGGCCTTCTACAACCCATGTTGGAGACTGAACCTAGGGTTGCATCCCCCTGGCTTGAGGATCGCCTTGCCCTAGTGTTTAGTAGACATTTAGGGAGAGAATCAGTGGAGAGATCTCTCCACCTCTCTGACTTTCATGTAAATAAGTGACTCAAATAGAAATTTTGATATGAAAAAAATGGGAAAGTCCATGCAGGTTTTACCATTTGCATTCTTGTCAACTTTACAGACACCTCATGCATAAATTCAAGATTGTCTGTACCAAAATAAATATATCTTTTAATTCAATTTTCCACAAACTTGTTGAGGTATCCTCACACTCTCATCAAAACATGGCATTTGCAGGTTGCTGTTTCTTTTGCACATTGTCTATCACATGATCTAAGGAGCATTAATCACATTAATCTCACAGCAGAGCCTAAGATAACCTCTAACGAGAACTGAAATCCATCCATTTTGTCTCTTCATGCATGCATCTCACTGTCAGACCCTCCTTCAGAAGCAATGCTGCCCACCAACTTGGTTGAAGTGCCTGGTCTCATAAATGCACTGGGCTCTGATCCAATCTATAAACCAAGTGCAAGCCTCACCTTGCTCAAAGCACACAGAGCCAGAATATTTCTTTCAACCACAGAGATTTTCAAAGTAGATTCTTGAAGTTCCAAAAGTTTTGCTAGTTGATCCGAGAACTTCAGTCACACACTAGTCATTGCCTAAGATCATTAAAACAGAAATCAGAAGAACTGAGTGATGGGTGAAAATAAGTAAATCTTACAGAATAAAAGTGCATGCTTTTTTAGCTCACCTCATAAAACAAGCAAATAACTAAACAGAAAAAATACTTCTAACAAGCATTTTCTATTAAGGCAAAAATGTTCCTCTACTGTGTAAAAAGGGTTCCTATTAGTAACCAAAAAATTTCAAATTGGTTTAACTTTATGATTCAAACAGAAATAAAGTACATCAGATTATTCTCAGTTACTATGCAATTCAGCATTTCATCAACAGAAGAAAATATGTTTTAGGTACATCAACCTTCCACCTCACCAATATTAAGACATTTTTCATCAGTTATCTATTAAAAGAGACTAAGGAATGGCTCAGCGTTAGGACTCAGTGACTAAATCCTTGCCTTGCATGTGCAGGATCCCATATGGGATTCGAGCCCTGACTGCCCCATTTCCCATCCCTCTCCCTGCTTGCAGCCTGAGAAATCAACAGAGGACGGGCCAACACCTTGAGACCCTGCACCAACATGGGAGATGCTGAAGAAGCTCCAGGCTCCTGACTTCAGATTGGCTCTGCTCCAGATGGTATGAACATTTAGGGAGTGAACCGGGAGATTGAAGATCTTTCTCTCCATCTCTGTGTAAATCTGCCTTTTCAATAAAATAAGTAAATCTTTTTTAAAAGCATTTTTAAAAATTTCTACTGGAAAGGCAGATATACAGAGGGGAAGAGAGGAAAGAGAGGAAAGAGAGGAAGGTCTTCTTCCATCCCACGATTCACTCCCCAATTGGACGCAATGGCTGGAGCTAAGCTTATCCAAAGCCAGAGACAGGAGCTCTTCCGGATCTCCCATGCGGGTGCAGGGGCCCAAGGCTTTGGACCGTCCTCGACTGCTTCCCCAAGCCACAAGGAGGGAGAGCTGGATGGGAAGCAGGGCCGCCGGGATTAAACCCTGCGCCCAAATGGGATCCCAGCTCGTGCAAAGTCAGAACTTTAATAGGCTATCGCACCAGGCCCAAAACAAATAAATCTTAAAGAGGGAGAGAGAGACTAAGGAAAAAATAACCATTACATTCTTAGAAAATATTTTAGAAAGATATGGAAGTCGAATCCCCTCATCAAACAACACATCTCAAAATTTTCCATTTTGGAGCAACAATGATGCTATAACAAGCTTATCTTCAGCCCTGTGGTGGCAATGCCAGGTGCTCCCCTTCTGATTCTGCTCTCTACTTATGGCCGGAGAGAGCAACTGAAGATGCCTTGGGCCCTGGAATCACACAGGAGCTTCCACAGAAGCAGCCTGTGGGTCCCACCTTCGGACCACCTAAGCCTCTCCTTCCCTAACTCTCCTTGGCGCCCTGTAAAGTCTGCCTTTCATATGAAAACAAATTTTTTTAACATGCATTTTGTATTATTCAGCAGTTATTTTTAAGATTGATTTTGTTATTGGAAAGTCAGATATGCACACAGGAGGACAGATGGAGAGGAAAATCATTCACCGATTGATTCACTCCCCAAGTGGCCACAATGGACAGCGCTGAGCCAATCCGAAGCCAGGAGACAGGAGCCTCTTCCTGGATTCCCACACAGGCACAGAATCCCAAGGCTTTGGGCTGTCCTCTACTGCTTTCCCAGGCCACAATCAATCAAACTGCTGAACTATCAAAAGCACTTGAGCAAGACCCTCAGAGCATGTCCCAAATTGGGGACCTGGGATCAGTGGGAGGTTGGGTGCGGCTTCTCCCTTTATCTCCCTTTTTATCCCAGATAGAGAAAAACATACACACACACAAAAAGAGAATGTGGAAATAAAAATCTTACCCATAACAATAACAACAGCAATCCTGTAGCCCTTGAACCTTTGTGCCATAATTAACCATGTACAGACTGTCAAAAATAAAGAAAGAAAAACAATTAGGAACTATATTATTGTGATAACACAGGGGGAATGGCAAGAGGGGAAAATTTTGGCAAACGGGGAAAAAGAGGAGGAGAAAGGGGAGAAATGAACCTCTATAGTTACTTAATGCATATCAGGAAAAAAAATTAAAAGGAATTCCTAGATGAAAGAAATGTGTGTTTTATGACCACTTCACTTTTATGAAGGTACATCATTCCTGTCTGGGGAAGAGAGCAAATTCACATCATTATCAGACAGCAACAGTTAGACCTCAAAAAGAAATCTCTATAGATTTCCTGCAAAACACACCACCCATCCTAAAGCTGATTTCAACTATTTAGGAAAGCTTAGCTTGCTGCACTTGCAATCTCAAGCACACCTGCAGAGTGAAAACAACCGGTCCCTTGAGCAACCCATGACTCCTACTGTGAAGCAATCCATGTCTCAACACAAACTGAAAAGTCCTGAGAGCTTTCAGCTGAGAACCAAGCAGGTGCCCGCCCCCAAGCACCAGGCAGGTTCCTGTGGCCAAGGACCAGGAGCTGGCCACAGCATGGCGCGCCCCACAGACCCCAGCACCACACCGGGCATTTAAGCACACAACCAGCCTGCTCGACCACTTCCCACAGCTTCCTGCCACAGCTTCCTCCCACAGCTTCCTGCCACAGCTTCCTCCAGCGGGACTGCAGCCCGCTCACCCACAAGCCCACCCCCAGCCCCCAACTCCCGGAGCAAAGACTGCTTGGAGAAGCTCACCTCCCTCCAGCATGGGCGCCCAGGGGGCTCCACAAGCACGACCCGAGACTACCGCACCAGGGCTCCACTTCCAGAACAACTCACCAAGGCCGCCCCTCCAGCGCCGGGGCTGCTGAGTCCGTGACCAGGAGCGTGGGCCTGCTTCCCGCCTGTCCCCGGGCTCCTGCAGGCCACGGGCACCCAGGGACCAGCAGGAAGCAGCTGAATCCACCCGCAGCGGCTGCAGGAGCACCCGCGCCAGCACGTGCACCCCACTGGCCTGACCCACCAGCACCCCACCGGCTTTCAAGCACACAAATGACTTCCCACAGCTTCCTCCAGCGTGGCCTCAACCCGCCCACAAGCCACACTCCCAGTCCCCAATGGCCGGAGCAACTACCTCTTAGACAAGCCCACCCCCTCCTCCACTGCGGGTGCCCGGGGGCTCCCCGAGCTCCCACTCCAGACTCCCGCGCCAGGGCTCCAGGCCAGAACAACTCACCAAGGCCGCCCCTCCAGCGCTGCCAGGGCTGCTGAGTCCGGAACGACAAGCATGGGCTTCGCCAGGCTTCCCCTGCGTTCTCACCTGTCCCTGGGCTCCTGCAGGCCGAGGGCGACCTGGGACGAGCGGGAGGCACCTGAATCCACCCGCAGCGGCTGCAGGAGCACCCGCGCCAGCACGTGCACCCCACTGGCCTGACCCACCAGCACACCACCGGCTTTCAAGCACACAAATGACTTCCCACAGCTTCCTCCAGCGTGGCCTCAACCCGCCCACAAGCCCACACTCCCAGCCCCCAATGGCCGGAGCAACTACCGCTTAGAGAAGCACACCCCCTCCACCGCGAGTGCCCAGGGGGCTCCCCGAGCTCCCACTCCGGAATCCCGTGCCAGGGTCCAGGCCAGAACAACTCACCAAGGCCGCCCCTCCAGCGCTGCCAGGGCTGCTGAGTCCGGAACGACAAGCATGGGCTTCGCCAGGCTTCCCCTGCGTTCTCACCTGTCCCTGGGCTCCTGCAGGCCGAGGGCGACCTGGGACGAGCGGGAGGCACCTGAATCCACCCGCAGCGGCTGCAGGAGCACCCGCGCCAGCACCTGCACCCCGCTGGCCTGTCCCACCAGCACGAAACCGGCTTTTAAGCACACAAACGGCCACTAGGCCACTTTCCACAGCTCCCTGCAACAGCTTCCTGCCACAGCTTCCTGCCACAGCTTCCTGCCACAGCTTCCTCCCACAGCTTCCTTGAGCGGGACTGCAGCCCGCTCGCCCACAAGCCCACACCCACAGCCCCCAACTCCCGGAGCAACTACCACTTAGAGAAGCCTACCCCCCTCCACCATGGGTGCCCAGGGGGCTCCCCGAGCACCACCCCGGACTCCCGCGCCAGGGGTCCAGGCCAGAACAACTCACCAAGGCCGCCCCTCCAGCGCTGCCACGGCTGCTGAGTCCGGAACGACGAGACCGGGCTTCGCCAGGCTTCTCCGCGTTCCCGCCTGCCCGTCCGAGTTCCCGCCTGTCCGTCCGTGTTCCCGCCTGTCCCCAGGCTCCTGCAGGCCGAGGGCGCCCAGGGAGGAGCAGGAGCCGGCCGAATCTGCCCTCTGCCGGCTGCAGGAGCATGCGCACCAGCACCCTCACTCGACTGGCCCGCCCCACACCTGTTTACAGGGACACACGCTGCTCGGCACGCCCCGCCCTCCTGCCGCTCCTATTGGTACTAGGCCATCCTGGCCCGCCCTCTCTGCTCCTTTATTGGTGCTCTTCAAGCTAGGCCCGCCCTTTCCATGATTCTACTGGCCCTCTCCCAAAATGTCCCACCCTCGCGCCATTCCTACTGGTCCGGGTCAGCAATGCCCGCCCCCGCAGCACTCCTATTGGTCCCGGGCTGGCCAACCACGCCCCATCCCAGATACAGCCTGCAGCTGCTTTTTTTTTTTTTTTTTTTGCCTGTGGGCAAGGAACTTTTTGACTTTTTTTTTTTTAATAATACAAAGAAAAATAGAAATGCTATTGGAAAGTCACAATAGAAAATCAAGAGTAGGGCCCGGCGCAGTGGCGCAAGTGGTTAAGGTCCCCGCTTTGCACGCCCCCGGGATCCCATATGGGTGCCAGTTCTAATCCTGGCAGCTCTGCTTCCCATCCAGCTCCCTGCCTGTGGCCCGGGAAAGCAGTGGAGGATGGCCCAAAGCTTTGGGACCCTGCACTCATGTGGGAGACCTGGAAGAGGCTCCTGGCTTCGCACTGGCATAGCATTGGCCATTGCACTCACTTGGGGAGTGAATCATGGGAAGGAATATCTTCCTCTCTGTCTCTCCTCTCTGTATACCCGCCTTTCCAATTAAAATAAAATAAAATAAATCTTTAAATAAATCTTTAAATAAAAAAAACTTTCAAAACATTGGTATGATTCCCCCTATACCAGCCTCATCATATTTAGACTAGCTCAACTACTCTAAATTATGAATTATGTAGATATTGAGCCAGTCATTCTACATCTGGCCTTTTTAACAAAAACTTGGTTCAAATTAGACCCTGACCTAACACCAGCAAAATGCTGCTTCTGGGGTTGCTACTAGTTTTTGTTGTTGTTTTTCTTGGAAAGGCAAATCTACAGGCAGGAGGATAGAGAGAAAGATCTTCAAAGTCCGCTGGTTCACTCCCCAGATCGTTGAGCTGGTGAAGTCAGGATCTTGGAGTCACTTCTGGGTCTCCAAGGGGAGTGCAGGGTCCCAAGCTTTGGGATATCTGCCACTGCTTTCCCAGGCCACAAACAAGGAGCTGGTTGGGAAGTGGAATAGCCAGGACACAAACTGGTACCCATATGATATTCCGGTACATGCAAGACAAGGATCCAGCCACTGAGCCACTGTGCTGGGCCTTGCTGCTATTTCTTGCATACATGTCAGGCATGTCATACTCAAACTACTCTAAATTCTTAAGCATCATTGTTGGCGATGGAAAATCTCATTGCCCCAGCTTGTCGCTGGCCAGTTGAGGTAGGGCATGTACACAACTGGCAGTGTTTCTTGTTGTCCCCGGGACTACTGCTTGCCTGCAGCACGTCTTGCAGCCCTCAACAGTGGGTGTCCCCTGTCTGTGCTTCAGGCCTCTCACCCCTTTTACTTGGGTATCATCCCAGGGGACAAAGGTCATGGAAACTTTTGATTTCTTTGGAATAAACTGTCTGAATCTACTAAGGGCATTTAGTTTTTCTGCCAAATCTGCCAGCCCTGTCTTGATGCAGGCAGCCTTGCAACAAGTACAAAGGAAATATCTACTTTATCTCTAAGATTTTTTGTAATGATGGACTTTGTCTATCACTGAAAGGCAGGTTTGGGCAGATTTTTTTAATGCTTGTGTCCCCCCTCCCACCCCCACACGAGCACTGATATAAAGCACCTGCTCGGGATTGGGCCTCCAGGTCTTACCTTTTGGTTTGCAGCGTGTCCTCTCGTGACCGCACAATGTGTGCAAATGCCCCCAGGAGTTTCAAGAAGCTACTTCGAGTGATGAAATAATGCCTTCCTGTGTCTTCAAAGTATCTTGTGCTCAAGTCTTCCATACTCATGTGGATTTGGACGCACGTCAGGGCAAGACTCTCTCTCAAGTCCTGAAGGATGTTATTATTAGCAATTAAGACAAATTTATTGAAATACACTATACGAGGAGAAAGCTGAACACTAGGACTAGCTTGAAATAGTTTGTCATTTATGAGTTGTGGAGAAAGGGTGGTATGTAAGGCCAAGGGTGGGTGTGTTAACGGCTGGGATAGCGGTAAGGCGCAAGAGGCGATGAATCCTCTCATGACTGATGGGATGTCAGGCTCAGCTCTCACAGGTATATATATGTATATATGCTATCCAAGGATGCAGGGCACCAACAGTTAAAATGTATGGTGCTTCAAACAAACAAAAAACAAAAAACAAACCTCTCATTTTCCTTTCTTAAAGTGGTTCCCAAGATCAAGATACTCAAGAAAATGTCTTTGACTGAAAGGAAACTGTGACATCTGTAAATGCCCAGATGATACGTGCATGGGCAACACCAGTGCTTCCCTTGCTTAGACTGGGCGAGACTCTCGCTTCGTCATAAACCAGTCATGATGATGCATCTCCAGCCTACCTAGGACATTCAATTGTTGGTCACTTTTAACCAACTGCCTTTTGTTTTGCTGCCAACTCATCTCTGTTGCCCTTGAACATTTGGAGAAGTCAGCAGATGAACTCCTTTCTGGGTCCCACACACGGAGTTTGGGTTCTCTCTGTATTTACATTTGAGTCCTCCTTGCCACTGTTCTGTCACCTGGGTCTTGTGCCATCTTCAGTTTAATCACTCCAGAACACATTCTTCCCTGCTTTGGGCTCAAAATTTCTGAACAACTTTCATGTTGTTGCTTCTGCTCTCATTTTGTTACAGTTTTGCTGTTGTAGCCAGAGCAATCTGGTCACACAGAAGATCGCCACAGAACAGGCTATGGAGATGCAGGCCATTTTCTTACATGGAAATGTGCTGATCACAACACAGGCAGGACAGTGAAGGTCAGGTGGTGCAGAGGCTGTGCTTTTTGGACACAGGGCGAATCAGAGGGCAAACAACATGGGAAACAGATAAGTGGTCAAGGCAAACCCTTGACCCATTTCCTAATTTGGCTTTGGGCTGACTGTTTTCTGCTCGCACAGACTTCACTGCCATTCAGCAAGGTAAGATCAGACAGGATACAGCAAAAGCAATACTGACATGTAGAATAGCAACCCAACAGTGCAACTCTAGGACACGAAAAGCAGGAGCAAATCAAATGCAAGATTAGTCAGAAGGAAAAAGTAGCAATCAGAGCAGAAATGAGCAACATGGAGACTTAAAAACATGCAAGGAATGAACGACACAAAGGGCTAGTTTTTGTGAGAAGATGAACCAAATCAATAAACATAAATAGGCTAAGAAAAAAGGAGACCCAAATACATAAAACTGAATATGAAAAAGCAGACACAACAATGGATGTCACACAATTACAAAGGCTCCTTAGGCAATATTATGAACAACCAAATACTATCACATTAAGAAAAAACTGGGCCCGGCGGCATGGCCTAGCAGCTAAGGTTCTCGCCTTGAACACCCTTGGATCCCATATGGAAGCCGGTTCTAATCCCTGCAGCTCCACTTCCCATCCAGCTCGCTGTTTGTGGCCTGGGAAAGCTGTCGAGGATGGCCCAGGGCCTTGGGATCCTGCACCTGCATGGGAAACCTAAAAGAGGCTCCTGGACCCTGGCTTCGGATTTGCATAGCATCGACCGTTGCGCTCACTTGGAGAGTGAATCATCGGACAGAAGATCTTCCTCTCTGTCTCTCCTCCTCTCTGTATATCTGACTTTCCAATGAATAAATAAATCTTAAAAAAAAAAGACTGCATTTTTCAGAAGAAAAATTGAAATGGCTAATAGGCATATGAAAAGATGCTCAGGCATCTGAGATTTCATCTGACTCCAGTGAGGTTGGCCTATATCCAGAACTCTACTAACAACACCTGTTGCTGTGGATATGGAAAGGTACCCTCCTTCACTGTTGGTGGGAGTGTAGGCTATGCAGCCACTATGGAGGTCAATATGTAGAGTGCTAAGAGAACTAACAATTGACCTGCTGTATGACCCAGCTGTCCCACTTCTGAGAACATATCCAAAGGAAATGTAATCTTCATATGAAAAATGGATCTGTAATCCTACATTTGCAGCAGCACAATCTACAATACCAAGACATGGAACAGCCCAGATGCCTGTCAAAAGAGGAGTGTGCAAAAAAACTGTGGTACATCCACTCCATGGAATACTACTCAGCCATTTAAAAGACTGAAATCCTACCATTTGCAACCAAATGGTCTCAAGTAGAGACCATTATGCTTAGTGAAACAAGTCAATCCTCTAAGGACAAATATATGTTCTCTCTGATATAAAGCAATCTTCATGCAAAATACAAGATCAATAGCCCTTTCAATACTGTTTTTGCTACATTTCATGGCTTCTGACATTTTTGTGTTTCATTCATTCAAAAGTTTTTGTTTTTCTTATTAATTTCTTCATTGACTCATAGATCACACACTGTTTATTTCAGGAAGCTCTTTGATTTTCGTTTTCATTTCTTCAGTGATACATTGGTTTATTCAGTAGCATGTTATTAACTCCATGTTGTTGCAGACTGTAAACTTGTCATACATATATAGCCATTATTGTACTGAGGTATATTCCTTATATGTCTAGTTTATATTTGTTGCATCATTATTCATAATAACCAAGATACGGAATCAGCTTGAGTAATCATCAATGGATGACTAGTCAAAGAAAACGTGGGATACAGAATGGAATGTTTTGCCATCATAAAAAAAGAAGGAAATTCTGTTATTTTCAGCAACATGGATGGGACTTGAGGACATGATGTTAGGTAAAACAGTAGACTCAGGCAGGCCGGTGCTACATGGAAGATTAAAAGTTGCTCTCAAGGAAGCAGAGAATTGACAAGTCTTTACTGGAAATTTGGAAGCCTATGGGAAAGAAAGGGATGCAGGGGAGCCTGGTGAATGGTGATGGTGGTGCAGCTGTGTTGAGGACTAACTTCTAAGGTTGTAGAGCACAGTAGGATTTATGGCTGACAGTTAAATATTTCAAAATAGTGAGTAACAGAGGATTTTATAACATCCCCAACAAAAGAAATGATCTATGTTGGAGATGTTAGCCATAAGAATTATCCTAATTTGGTCATTCCACATCATATACATGTATTGAAATGTACTGAAATAAGTTCAATCACTATATGTCAATCACAAATAAAAACGTATTTAAAAATACTGTCAGATGCTGTAAATAAACTAAAACCTTATTTGCAGTAAATGTTTACCTCTTCATTCTCTAAATTCACTTTTTCTCTTAAGAAAGAGTTGGCTACAATAAGGAGAGCTTCTTTTGGCCACTTTTCGTACCAATCAATTGTGCAGGAGCTAACCACAGACGGATACGCTCTACAGTACTGGCGGAAACGGGGTCCTGAAGGGCTCATGACCACAAAAACATGCAGGTTCACATATACTTTCTGAAAATGAATGCCAATATAAGCTGTTAAAATGCAACCCATCACTTTAAACGGTTATCTTGAGATTTCCACTTAACACTTGGTTTCATTAATGGCAAGACTAGCCTCAAGCCAATTAAGTTCCTGCCCAAATGGCGCAGTGGTTAAGGTCTTCTCCTTGCACACCCGGGATCCAATATAGGCGCTGGTTCTAATCCCGGCAGCCCCACTTCCCATCCAGCTCCCTGCCTGTGGCCCAGGAAAGAAGTCGAGGACGGCCCAAAGCTTTGGGACCCTGCACCTGCGTGGGAGACCCAGAAGAGGCTCCTGGCTTCGCACTGGCATAGCACTGGCCGTTGCGCTCACTTGGGGAGTGAATCATGGGGGGGGGCGGGAAGATATTCCTCTCTGTCTCTCCTCTCTGTATATCTGCCTTTCCAATAAAAATAAAATAAATCTTTGAAAAAAAAAAGTTCCTGCCCAAACCAGAGCCCCTCCGAGGGAAAACGTGAGTTGCATGGAAGCCCTAGTGGGAGGACAACAGGTGGTTCAGCTACAGGTGGCTTAGATGGACTGGGAAGGGGAGGGGCTGGACTCAGGCAGAATATCCCTTGTGCAAAGCACATCTCAGGAATGTTCTGGGGCTTGAGCCCAGTTCAGCAAGACAGCATAAGGCAATGGATCTTACTTTGTAACTATTCTCTGGGTAGGTGTGCAAGTGTGTATGCACTTACGACCCAGAGAAATGCAAAGTGAGAAGATGGTCAGACAAAGCGCAGGTGGTAGGCAGAGGCTCCAACAGAGCCTGACAGGATGGGCAAGGTGTCAAAGGAGGCGGCTACACCTCCCACAGCTACAGAATTCCAGCCAAGTAATACCAACTCCTGGCCAAGGCTGCAGATCCCAGGCCAAGTGTCGTTGAATTTGAAGTTTGTAGCCCTTTTCTTCCTAAGAGCTGGCCATGCTGCTGCTATCCCGGGGTTCTTAGCAAGACTGGCTTTGGAGTGTGATTCCTTCCTTCTTCTCTCACCTGTTACTTGGTAGTAAATCGCATTACTGACAGCAGCCTCAGAGGGTCAGGATTCTTTTCAATTCAAGAGTCCAACTTGGAGCACAAAAGGATACGACCTTCAAGTGCCAAGCCATCTATCTTGCCAAATGAGTACAGTAAAAGTGAAAGATGACTAAAAGATCAGATCTTTTCAGAGAGAGACAAAGAGTGGGAGGAAGAGAGGGAATACAAGAGACAGAGATATCTTTCACCCACTGGTTCACTTCCCAAATGTCTGTAGCCGACAGGGGCTGAGCCAGCCAAAGCCAGGAGCTCAGAACTCAACTTGGGTATCCCACATCAGTGGCAGTACTGGAGTCATCACTGTCTGTCTCCCAACACACGCATTAATAGGAGGCTGGATGGAAAATGGAGGTGGGATTTAAACTCCCACCTGATACAGGAGGTGTGTGGCAGCTTACATGCTGTGCCACAATGCCCATGCATTTTCCTGGAGTGCACTATTCTTCACACACCGAGTCAGAATGCCATTGTTCTTCCTTCTATTGAACCAAACAGTAATACATATGAATAATAAATAGTTAAAATCTAGTACTGGGATTCTGTATTACACTAACAAAGGACTAGAACGCCATAAATGATCATGGTAACTTCCAGCCTCACTGCTAACATGAAATTTTAAAATGTAACTGAATCCAGCATCCAGTCACATTACACTGCTCTATTTCTGAATTATTGTTAAACATCAGCTGTGGTTAACAGGATCGACGTTCAGATCCTGTTAAACATCAGCTGTGGTTAACGTTCAGATCCTGTGGTTAACGTTCAGATCCTGTTAAACATCAGCTGTGGTTAACAGGATCGACGTTCAGATGATCCTTTGATACACAAAAACGGGCACAGCTGAGCCACAGAGTAACTCGTGGCCCATCCCAGGGGACATTTGTGCCTTGGGTCATGTCTTTCCGTTCAGTGAGCTACTGATCGATTGTCATCATGCCAGAGACACACAGAAACCCTAATTCCCTCAGCTAGTGTCAACATCTCACAGCCACCTGCTGTTGGATCCATTCTCTGTATCCCCTTCTTTGTCTGGTATATTTATTTCTCTTTGTATCTATTACCTCCTGGTTAACTTTAGGGCTGATCAAAGGGATGAAAAAAAAATTTTTTTAGGGCCTGGCACGATGGCGCAAGTGGTTAAGGTCCTGGCCTTGCACCCTCGGGATCCCATATGGGCGCTGGTTCTAATTCTGGCGGCCCCGCTTCCCATCCAGCTCCCTGCCTGTGGCCTGGGAAAGGAGTCAAGGACGGCCCAAAGCTTTGGGACCCTGTACCCGCATGGGAGACCCGCAAGAGGCTCCTGGTTTCGGATCGGCATAGCATTTACCGTTGTGCTCACTTGGGGAGTGAATCATCGGACGGAAGATCTTCCTCTCTGTCTCTCCTCTCTGTATATCCGCCTTTCCAATAAAAATAAAAAATCTTTAAAAAAATTTTTTTTTAAACTAATATAGCCCCAAACCCTTCATTAGCCAGGAAGAAATCTCAGTGGTCATTTCACCTTTCATTTGTTGTCTCCAGTTACTATTTCTTTCAAAAGTCAATGATAGACTCAGAACCATGTTCATGTTGGGTTAGCCCAGGGGTATGGTCTGTGTGGGGTGGGTGGGTGGGCATTATTCTAAACTTGCATTAAAGAAACTAAGGAAGTTTTATCAAAATTAAAAACAACGTATAGTTATTAATATAGCTTCATAAATCAACATTAGTATGTTTTCACCAGTTGAGTCCACACTTGATTCATTCATTTTTACCCAATATCCCTTTTTCTGCTATAGGAGCCCTGCAGGATACCCCATTTCACTTACTGTCTCCTTTAGGCTCCATTGGTTGGGACTGCGTCCCAGACTTGTTTCTGAGGATTTTACAGTTTTACTGACTAGGTGTTTTGTGGAATGCCTCCCAGAGGGAACTTTCCTGATGTCTTTCTCTTGTTTATACAGAGGCCACAAAAGGTGACATCAAAAATTTCAGGGAAATAAAAAATATGTTTATTCTGACGGAAAAATTTTAACATCAATGCACAGTTTTTATAATCTAACTACAGTTCATTGGCTTACTGAAAGGCCAACTCAATTGCTTCCAGTACTGGGTGCTCATGACTAAAGCTGTTACACTCATTTGTGTGCATGTGTATGCGTGGGCATAACTTTTCTTTTTAAAAAAAAAAAAAAGATTTATTTTATTTTTATTGGAAAGGCATAAGTTTTCAAGTCAGCTGGGTAAATACGCTCGCTGGCTCATATGGCGGGGCTATGTTTAGCCTTTGAATGAAACTGCCAAACTGTCTTCCAAAGTGACTGTGCCACTTTGCATACCCACCAGCAATGAAGGAAGCGTCTGTCACTCTGTGTCATTACCAGTGGCTACTTTGATCAATACTGTGGATGCTGGTTCCTGCACAAGGCTTTCCATGATTTCCTTCTGTTGCTGCCCCATGGGAAAATTGACAGGGAGCATTTTTACACAACCATCTGTGGGGCATTTGTTTACTTTTAATGGGATTTTTAATAACTAGGACAATGCGGAAGGTGAATGAAGACAGGATTATTCCTTTATTTTTAGTCTGGATGTCCTTTCTCTCCTTACTTTGGCCTAATGGTACTGACCACGACCTCTAGCATTGTGTTACATAGAAATTGTTTTTGTTTTAAGATTTATTTTTTATTTTTATTGGAAAGGCGGATATACAGAGAGGAGAGACAGAGAGTAAGATCTTCCGTCCCATGATTCACTCCCCAAGTGAGCGCAACGGCCAATGCTATGCCGTTCCGAAGCCAGGTGCCTCTTCCAGGTCTCCCACGCAGGTGCGGGGTCCCAAAGCTTTGGGCCGTCCTTGACTGCCTTCCCAGGCCACAGGCAGGGAGCTGGATGGGAAGCGGGGCTGCCGGGATTAGAACTAGTGCCCATATGGGATCCCAGGGCATGCAAGGCAAGGACCTTAACCACTGTGCCACCACACTGGGTCCATTACATAGAAATTGTGAGGCATAGGGCTGGAGTTAGAGCATAGCAGGCTAAGCTGTACCTGTGACACTGGAATCCCATACGGACACCAGTTCGAATCCTGGCTGTTCCACTTCCAATCCAGCTCCTTGCCAATGGCCCAAGTGCTTGGGTCGCTGCATCCATATGGGAAACCTGGAAGAAGCTCCTGGCTCCTGGTTTCCGTCTGGCCCAGCCCTGGCCATTGTGGCCATTCCGAGAATCAGCAGACAGGAGATTTCTCTGTTTCATCTTATGTGTTTAACTGTGCCTTTCAAACAAATATAAATAAACCTTAGAAAAGAAATTTTGAGGCACAACATTTTTGTTTTGTTTCCAATCTTAGGGGAAAAATACAGAATCTTTTACCATTAAAACCAATCCTGCCTGCCAGTCTTCCTTCCCCCCTCCCTTTTCCCCTTCTTCCTTCTTTCCTTCTTCTTTCTCTCCCTCCCTCCCTCTCCCCCTCTCTTTCTGAAAGGTTGTCTTTCTCTCTCTTTTCTTTTCCTTTTTCTTTCCTTTTCTTTCTTGGATAAAGTTGCTGCCTGTAACATTCACGACCTGACTGCCTCACTTTTGATACATCTTCCTGCTAACTCACCCGGGAAAGCAGAAGACCTTCCAGATGCTTGGGCCCCGCACCCATGTGGGAGACCTGCAAGAAGTTCCTGGCTCCTGGCTTCACATTCCTGCCTCTTGCAGTCACTTAGGGATTGAACTGAGGATGGACGATTCCTCTGTCCTTTCTCTATAATTCAGCCTTTCAAAAAAACAATTCAATCATATAAATAAAAGTTAAAAAAATAAAAAATAAAATAAGAGAAAAAAGCCACAGTCCATCTTGGAATGCATCCAGGAGAATGGACCTGCTAGTTTCAAGGCAGCCTAGATGGCCGGGGCTCAGACCCTGGCAATGGGCATTCTTCAATACTGCCTTGAGCCCAGGAGTAAGCAGGTCAGAGACCTTGGGCAGCCAGCCCCCTCAGTGCCCTCAAACCTCGGCCACAAGGTCCTGACCTTCTTGGGATCCTGGCCAAAATGTCACTCTTTGTGAAGCCACTTCACAGCTTTTGAGATATCACTGTCATTTCAACATTGTGTATATCTAAGATGTACAACTTGGTGCTTCATTAAATGTATACACTGAGAAATGTTCATAATAATCAAGCTATTTAGCATACCCATCCTGTGTGTGTGTGTGTGTGTGTGAGAGAGAGAGAGAGAGAGAGAAAGAGAGAGAAGGAGAAACACCCAACCTCTGGACTTATTTCAAGGTAATGCAATTAATTGTTTTTTCCCCCTTATAACAGTTTTGTTTCTTTTAATACAATCTTTATTAAAAGTCTAGTTCTTTTGCATAATATGTTGTAACAACATTTAAGATTAATGCCTTAAGTATTACTTAAATGTTTTATTTTTCTAGTAAACAATACAATCTAGTGTAGATATGCAACATTTAAAGAATCATGCATGATTTTTTCATTGTATTTCCTTACCTAATTAAACTAACATCATCGGAAATCTCCTATTGAGGTCTTGGTTATTTCATTATTTCTATCTGCTTTAAATGTTACTCATTAAATTATTAAGCTCCCCTCTCAGCTGCTTTTCCCTGCCTAATTCCACGTGCTAGAATAGCAGTTAGAGCACCATTTTGCAAAAACGTACCACGTATTTGATCCAGGCCAAAAATGTACCTATGATGCTTTTAGTAATAATAGAATCAGAGGAAGCAGGGACTTGTCGGATATTTTCAATAAGGGATTATGTTTTAATAAGGGTTCTGGGAGGGTAATTAGGTTCATGAGAGACTGGGAAAATGATTAGGTAGGCAAGATTAGTGTGGGGTTTTAAAATTTGCTGAGAAAACATTCTCAGTAATTTTGTCATTGGGAACATGTTGTAAGTGTTCTTGTTGGCACGAAAGGGTTGATTTAACAAAGAAAGAATTTGTAAAAGGCGGTAAAAGAAGTAAACAGAATACCTACCATTTGAGAATAGAAAAGCAACCCATGAAGAGCTGAAGTAAGACACACAAAATCATAGCCTTTACAAAGCTCGTGTTTTAAATGAGGCAACAGACACACCAAGTAAAAAAAAAAATACACACATACATACACATATACACGAGAGAGCAGATATTGCCAAGAACTACCAAGTAAAATAAAGTGGACTGCAGGTCCAGAACGACAGGGCCGAGGGGAGGGGGAGTGCCATGCTCTTTCAGATAAGCAGCAGCAAGGTTATCCCACAGATCCACGGGAAGATGATGCTGGCCTAGACAGTGGTGGCTGTGGAGACAAGTGGACAGATCTGGGATACATTCTGCAAGCTGCGTTGCGGACTTGCTGGTGGAGAGTCTGTGAAGAATGATGGGGGTGCTGGTGACTCGGGTTTCTGCTCAAGGCAGTGGACATATGCTGATGCTTTTTATGAGATCGGGAAGGTTAGCAAAAGAGTGGTTTTGGTGATAGAAAATTTGCTTTAGATTTTTTTCTCGAGTCCATTTTCCAACTTTCAATTAGTTTTGTTGTGTCTATCTAAATAAATGAGTATCCGGATTGCAAACAAGGGGGGGGGTATGTGCTCTGATGGCATGTTCAATGCCAGTTTGGATGTCCGTAACACCTACTGGAGTGCCTGAGTTTAAGTCCTGTCTCCACTCCCAACTCCAGCTTCCTGCTACCATGCAGCCGGGGAAGGCAGCGAAGGATGGCTACACCAGCTCAGTCCCTGCCACTCACGGCAGTGGCCTCAATTCTGTTTCTAGCTCCCGCTTGCTGTGGGCATTTGGGGATTGAACTGTCACTCTCTTTGTCTAGGCTTCTCAGTTAAACAGGAAAAAGGACCATAACCTTAAAAAAAATGAAGCTTTATCTATTATGGGTGCAAGAAAATTCCTTTCGGGAAAAAAAAGCATGGAACAAATAATTAAGCAATTGTAAATAAGGTATAAAGTAAATAACTAAAAAGCAGGCAAGCATAATAAGTCATAAAATATGCTTTATGTTACTGGCTAAATATATGAGATTTTATTTAGCTTTCCAGAAATCTTCCCGTATTTTAAGTACTTGGAAATTTTCTAATGAACTCAACTCCTATTTGTTCTCATGAGAAGTGAGATTGTTACTGAACATGTCTGAACTTTTCTGAACCCAAACCTAAGGAAGCGCACTCTGTTTGAAGTCAGGATCCACCTGCAAACTCTGAGGATGCATGGGACATGCTGCCTGGTTGCCACTTTTATTCACATCAAATGCTCCCCAAAACAAACAACACCTTTATGGACAAATTTACAAACACTGTAGTTAGAATAAAGACACTGTTCCATGACTCAGTGTTTTTCATAAAGTTGTGAATAAGAGATCCATAGACAACTTATATCTTTCTGTAGTTCTTAACTGTAATTTGCAAAATTCAAGCCATTTGAAGTGCTGAAGTTCTTACCAGTAACATGTGACCCCCAGGCTGTCGAAGAACCCTTGCCGTTCTTACAATATGCTGGATGGCCTCCTTGAAAAACACCATGGGATAAGAGATCTAGCAGAGGGAATATGACAAAAAAACTGATCACAGGTGTGGAAAAGTTAAGCAAATACGCATTGTCATTTCACACGCAAGGAAATAACACTGATCTTGCTTCAGTACTCTGGTTTTTGCTAAGTTTTTGTGATCATCTCTCTGCATATACTCCATAAAGCAATATAAGGAGGGGAGTCCCAGAATTGAGAGAAAAGAAGTTACAAGTAATTATAACATCAATTTTTAATTGGAAAGAACAGTAGTACCCAGGCTGCTTTTTCTATCAGACTCTTTCAGTAGACAGGTCTAATGAAGGGAGGAAGAAAACTGGCATGCGTGATTTCACATGTGGCTCTGTCCACGCATAGTTATGTGACACTGTGAAGACACAGCTATTCCAGTGTAATGTGTTGCCAGATGTGGCGAACTTCTGCTGCAAACTTTTTAAAGTTTACTAAACTCTATTAACTCAACTCTCCACAGCCTCTAGTGCTAAATAACCTGTTTTTAAAATGATATTCTGTTGAGACAAAGTAAGAGGAAATAATAGAATATGATGTTGTAAAAATGGTTTGCTTTGAAATCTTAGGGCATATTTACTTGCCTCTGCTGTTCTCTCTCCCAAAATATCTTAAAAATATTTGAGGTACATGGATATGTGTGTGCGCGTGTATCAATGAACACATGCAGACACAGCACCTGTCAGGTTTATAAAGAGCATAAAATGGGTTCTTCCATATGTCCTTACCTCTGTGAACTTGGAACCCAACTTCATTTGGAATTCATTAAGTACATTGGCAAGCCTATTATAGTCCCTGGTAGGCTGATAGATCTTTTTTCTATGAATCTTGTTGACATCCAAGAAGTCCACAAATACAGTTGGATCATTCATCAGGTTTTCTGGAGTCCTCGAAATCTATAGTAAGATAAGGATTTAACACTACAGTTAACAGCACAATCTCCCTTGTTCTTGAGACTAACATAACATACCTCAGTCACTGAAGCTCCTGGTGCGCTGGCCTCACAATTCCAGTTCTCAATCCTTTTTGTGCCTTGTAGCCCTTTTAGCAGCAAAGCCAGGGACTCTCCTTCAAGAATATTATTTTTAAATCCCTCCAGTAAAATACAAGGATTACAAAGGAAATACGACACACAGAAATCATAATTCTAAGAATGCGGGGTGTCTGTGGACCCCAGGTTAAGGACCCCTGTAGTTGGAAGTATCTTGTAGTTCTACCGACAATCTTGGAAAAGGAAGTGACAGTTGAATGTTTTTCCCACTGTCTGCTTAAACTCTTGGCTATCTTTCACGCTAAGGCTTTGGACAACTTTCTCTTTGAAGTCTGACCGCTTTTTCTCTGCTTTAAAATCAGGTAAGGTACTTTACTCTCTGCGTCTCTGCTCCCCAAAGTGGTGTGTGCACAGGTCTACAGCAGCATTTGCAGAAAGGGCTTGCACCTGTTAGCTGTGAGGTGCCCAGAGGCAGGGTCCACACTGGTTTCAAGTAGTCCTCCTCACTTACTTCACTTGGTATTGGCACTGGAAATTCCTGATAGGTGTTAGGAAGGCATTTCCTCAGCAAATGGCTAGATGAGGGTTGAATGAAGGTACAGCATGCTGGCTAAGACAACACCGGGTGTCAGACAGTTGCTGGACGCAAAGGGGAACAGCCAGGACGTGAACTGGTGCCCTTGAAGGATGCCAGCTATAATCTGCTATTTAATCCTCTGCATGCCAGTGCCAGGCTCCAGAAAGAATTCTTAAAAGAAGCCTCCTGAATTTGTGACTTATGTCAAAAACATGTATGTATTCATATACACAGAGGAATAGGCCTACATATTTGTAAACATGCTATTATCTAAGTTTTGTTTGTTTTATACTCTGGGTCTGTGTGCAGAACTATCTTCATCTCCACATAACAAGCTTTTTTTAATCAAAAATTACCTTTTACCATCACAAGACATGCCTGTACTTTTGAATGTATGGCATTTCTCAGGTGAGAGAAAGCAGCAGTGCACAAGAACAGAGACAAAAAGCAGAGGCACCTTGGGGGAGGAAGTGTTTGCATTGCTTTGTGCAGAGGTAGTCCAGACAGGGGGCACCTTCCTGCTCGACCCCTTTGTGGGGGAAAGTGCTATGGACTTTCCCCTGGGACTTGGGCTGACAGGCAGCTGGAAACCCAAGTGCTTAGGGATGGGAGATGGGAGGGGAGTCTTTTTGGGGCAACAGATACTGTGAGGCTTGGAGAAACCTGAAAATTACAGCTGCGCAGAGGCCACAAGCGCAAGTGAAGGTCTCACCACTGATCCTTGACATTTTCTCTTGAGCTGTGCTTCCAGAAACTTCCAGGGGAAAAAGAAATTACCCAGGAAGTCTCTCTTGGGGACAACAGAGCATTGTTTGCAGACTTTGTACTAAAGCAGCATTTTGGATGAACACCTCATTTAAAACAGCCTTTTTCAATTCATTTTATTTCATTTTATTTATTTCTTTTATTCTATTTTCTTCTATGCTATTCTGTACTGTTTTATTTTATTTTATTGTAAGCTTACCTGAAAATGGCTTTCTATGTCCTTGGCCAGCAGCTGATAGAAAAGGCATCTTTCCGTGGGCTCTGTGAGGCGGTCGTGGAACACGCGGGTCGCTTCGTGAGCCAAGAGCAGGGCAGCCCTCTCTACGGAGGTGATGACAGTCTTGTCTGCTTGCAGCAGTCCTCGCAGGAGCTGGTGTGGTTCAAAGGACACGTTACAGGGCTACTGGGCATCAGCAGGGCTGCGCGCCATGCCAGGGCCCCTTCTTGGCGGCTTTCCTTTCCTTAAAAAATAGAAGCAATTATTCAGGCTGACAGTGAACGACTTCTACAAGGGAGGACCTGAATTGTGGATGAGATGGCAAGGTTATAATGGGCATGGAATCACTCTTAGGGTGGTGGGGTACTTTGGAAGCGACTCCACTGGGTCTTGTGGTGGCCTTGATAGGATGGGAAACCACAGGCCTTCGGAGGTAGGTGCTGCAGTGACAGACACATCCCAAGGCTGACCTACTGTGGCATCCTCAACTTGGGTTTGAGTAAAAGGCCTGATAGCCCATTTCAAAGATTCCATGAGCCGATAAGGCAAAGGTCCCACATGGAAGCTACAAAGCTTAAGCATCACTTCCCCAGGCAGGTGTTTGTTTTTGATATTAAGATACTCACATCCTGTACTGCAGTACTAGGGTCTGATCCCTGGCTCCGATCCCAGTTTTTACTTCTTGTTAATGCAGACCATGGAAGCAGCAGGCAACAGCTTGTGTTGGGGTTCCTGCTCCTCCAGAAAACCCAGATTTGAATTCCCAGTTCCTGGTTTCACCCTCCTGGCCACTGTGGGCATTTTGAGAGTGATCCAGTGGATACCATCCCGGCCTGTCCATCTCTCTTCATAACTGTCTGTCTGTCTGTCTCCCTCTCTCTCTCTGCCTGCTTTTCAAATAAATGTAAAAAAAGATTTACTTTTCTTAACACTTTCAGTTTGAACCCCATTTGTCTATAACAGATCTCCAATTCTTTTATGCTAACTAATGGGAGCAGCTGCTAACAGCACAACTAACATGAGTTTTACCTCTTTTTCCTTTGTGACAATTTCATGCTGACAGTATCATGATTTCAGAAATGGGGTGGGGGTTAGAAAGCAGAGAAGGAAGAGTAAGAAAGAAGGAAGGAAAGTTAATTTAAAAGTGCATTTCAGCTTAAAATTTTACGTTGGAGAACAAATTTTAAGACAAACCTTAAACACATCTCGCAGATTAAACATGTAGTGACATTTTGCTGGAGTTGGTAACATGTTCTGAGACACATGCTGGTATATATCCACAGAACAACATGTTATCATATCTTTGCTTTTCTGAACATCAGACGTGAAGTTATTGAGTGCGAAATAGATTCCCAAATGAGCCTTTAAAAAGAAATACTACCATTGAGTTTGCCAAAGCTTTTATGTTGATGACAGCTGTTCTCTATTAGAAAGCAGACCAGTTTACTGTCAGAGGACTAATTTTGACAAATACTAATAATTAAAACATATTTATGATATGATGGTGGAATAGGTGCAAGACATTCTGGGTGATGTAAACTGGGGAAAAAGCGGATGGGAGACAGGTGCACCTGTGTGTTCTGTGGAGACAATTCATGCCTCACCTCTGATCCCACCAGGTGGTCAAAGGATTTCTCCTACCTTCGTTCCCCAGTGAGAACTAGTAGGAGAAGAATAAAAGGTAAATTATTACCACAGTCTGGAATAGTACACATTTAAAAATGGTTCAATTTCATTTCTTATGTGATCAGAAACACAGATTTTATACAAGATGACTAAATTCTTCAAAACTAGCTGCATGTCTTTTCTTTATAATATTTAAAGGTAAAATTGTAAATCCATTTTTTCACAAGCACATGGTAAGTGTGACGCAGGTGACCAATCACTCACGCCTGGAAAAAGCGGCCGTATTTTAAGACCGCATTCATGTATTCCAATCCAGACTGAGGGAGAAGTTTGCTCAGTGTTTTTCTTCTACAAGAAAATGAAAAGAACAGATCAATGCTGCTAAGTTAGGATGTGCCTGCGATTCCAAAGACCCATTCCAGGTCTAATAGATCAGAATCTCAGGGGAATAAAATCCTGGGATTTGCATATTGAACATGCACGACAATAGGGCACAAAATAGAGGGGAAAATAAAATGTATCTCCTTAGGAGCACGATGTTCCCATGTTAGTGGCATTGAGTCCTTACATTTTTTTTCTTATACTTTGGAATTTTTTCCCCCAGAAGATTAACTGGATATATTACCTGAAAAATACTGCACAGGGCACTTTGTGGAGGATGAGGCATTACCAATACGGAAAAATGCTTAAGGAGACGCGGGCTAATGTCGCTCCCACCAATCAGAGGAACGCAACACGTGACAATGGAGAGATCTTGGATGTTCTGTGGGAAGAGCAAAAAGGAAGCATAGATAAATGCATCTGCAGCAAACGAAATACTCACCCAAACCTCGCCACAAACGGACACAAGACTTAAAACACAGCAAAAGCAAACTGATGGCAATGACAGTTTGCTGCAAGACAAAAATTTAGATGGCAACACAAATCTATCTGAAGTAACTACCTAAAACAAAATTTTGAGGCATTATTTCTTGAAATTTTTCTAAAAGTCATTAGGCTACAGGCCTTAAAAAAATACAAAAAGTCACCTGAAACTCTTGGGGTGTTCAGAGTGAAACACAGCTAACGCTTCATGACACTGGTCTGAGCCAGGACTTTTTTGTGGATCACAACTCCAAATCAGGCAACAGGAGCTCAGACAACCAGAATTGGGTCAGAAAGTTTCTGATTGGCCAAGCAAGCAGTTAACAGAGTAAAGAGACAAGAGAGAATTTTTGCAAACAATGCATCTGACAAGGGTTACTCCCAGAATATTTTAAGAGCTGAACATGGCCATAGCAAAAACCAAATAATCCAAGTTCTGGAATCAACATAATGAACAAATGAATGTATAAAGAACGTGTGTGTGTATGTGTGCATGTGTGTGTGAGAGAGAGAAAGAGAGAAAGAGAGAGAGAGAGAGAATTTCCTTCCTTCAAAAGACTGGGAAGTTTTACCTACCAGTGACTGCGTGGATGGGCCCAGAGGACACTATGTCAAGTGGAATGAACCAGGCACAGCAAGAAAGACACCCCGTAATCTCATTGATTTGTGGACTCTGCAAAAAGTTGAGCAGGAGAGGTTGGGAAATGGGTGCAAAGGAACAGCAACAAATTCTAGTTATGGGGAATGAATTCTAGTCACCTATTTCATAGTAGGTTAACTATAATTAACAAGAATACAGTTACATGCTTAAAACAAGAAGATTTTGAATATTCTCACCACAATGAAATGATAAATGTTTAAGAAGGTGATGGATATGTTAATTGCTCTAATTTTGTTAACATGTTGAACACCTATATTGAAATATACTATAAGCTATAAACAGGTACAGTTAATGCATGTCAATTAAAATTGCAAAGTCGATGATCAGAAAATAAGCAATGTGTCATTAAGGTTCTTAAAGATGACTCCAGTGGTGAGTGAAAAACCAGAAGTGTGCATTGAGTGTGTTTTCAGAGTGGCCAGGATTGGCTGGCATGGGAATGTATGATGCTAACACACAAATGCCATTTGCAATATTACATCATAGCGCAGTACTGCTGCAGGAAGCATACAGATAAACCAGTCAGCCGACAACGGCTTCTTTTTATCAGCTTTGTCCCCATTTCACGCCCAAGGCCACAGAAACTCCACAAAAGGCCTGCTGTGATTATGTTCTTTGGTCAGTTTAGGATGTTCTTTGGTCTATAACTATGGATTCTGGAACCTCCTCCCCGTGTTCTGGCTTTTCTACTCTCCGGGATTCTTTCTCCCTGTACTGGGTTGATAATTAGTTCACAGGGATTGATTGGCATCTGAGCCAACTTGTAAGTCAGTGTGTCTTGTTCAGGATCTGGGACCCAGGTTGGTCCGAGACATGTAATTGTAATGCAACCACCTTGTTTTATGGAGGAGGGACTGCGGGTCCAGAAAGGTTACGTGGTGAAATAAGCTTTAGAACACAAGACTGTGCTCTCTAGAGAAGGAACCAAGCAGGGAGAAGGGTGTATCTGAATACTGAAAAGAAAATGAAATCATTGCTGCATTTGATTCAATGGAACAAAAGTAGTGGCTGTGGAATATCTCTTGGGGAACTGTTTTTTTCAACTTCACAATACTGAGACTTCTTGATTCCTGGAAATCAATTTTAGGCTAGGCTTACATGGTGATTAACAATGTTTTGTTTGAACTTACTTACTTCACAGCCAACGGCTTATCTTCAGGACACCGAGTTAAACAGATTAGAGCAAAGACTACACAGGTCAGCAGGGGAAGAGGCAAGGGCTTCGACCAGGAAGCGGAGGACAAGTTCAGCTCCAGTCACTTCAATTTTAAGAGACTCACAAAATCATTAAAGCTACAGTAATACGTGATTCCCATCAATTTTAATGATGTATTTGGTAAGCTACAATTTCTCAGCTTTTCCTAGTATGAAGTAATTGCTAATGCATTGACAAATTTGGTCACTGATGCAATTAGCAGTAGTAAGCACTGTTTGACTCAAACTAAAGCTTCAGAACACACCCGCAGTTTTTAGGAAGACTCAAAGTTACCGGAAGTAGAATTTTTGTAAATCCTTGAATTTTCTATATATCAGGTACAGATGCAACTAGCACATGCAGCATAGCGAATTGAGGGTCTCTGTGTAGCTTAACTTGTCCCTGAAGTTCAGACTGTCTGAATTTCTCATTTAATCAACACTGTTACAACGTATTGCTACAATTTTCAACATGAACAAAACCTTAGCAAATACAGTACCTTCCACATATTTTTTTCCGTATCATAAATTCCTCCCAAATCTAGTAATTGTCTGATCAACTCCAGGGCTGGATGAGTTCCATATGTATCTGGTACTGGCGTATTCAGGTCATCAATCAATACTATAAGCTTAAGGAAGACAAGCACTTTGAAAATATGTTAATAAGTATTTCCTCCATTTAAATCACAAATTTGGAGTATCAATTATGTTATGGCCTCAAAACAAAATTACATGTCATAGCAGATATGGGCACTAGCTCCTGGCTGGGCTCCTCCACTTCCCATCAGCTCCCTGTTGGTGGCCTGGGATGGCCCAAAGCTTTGGGACCCTACCCTTGTGTGTGAGACCTGGAAGAATCCCCTGGCTCCTGGCTTTGGATCAGCTCTGCTCTGGCCATTGTGGGCATTTGGGTAGTGAACCAGTAGATGGAAGATTTTTCCTCTCTGTAAAGCTGCCTTTCCAATAAAAAGAAATAAATCTTAAAAAAAAAACAAAAACAAAAACTATCTAGAGTTTATCCTGGAAGACAAAGATGCACCACATTTATCCAGATCTGCAGTTCAAATCAGGGGAATCTGAAGCAAACCCTTAAAAGCTCTTGAAATTGACAGTCACAGGGGTTAAACTCAGGAGCTCAAGACCCCAGGAGATGATCTGATTGGTGAGTTCTGACTCTGAACTTCTGTTCTCGGACTGGATTAGTGTCAGTGAGCATAAATTTCGGTTGTGACAGAAAGTGTGTCAGGCAGATGAAAGCTAGAGCCAGGAACACTCAATGCCATCTGAAGAAAGCAGGTGTCTCAAGGCTCTGCCCTTCACATCTTCACGGAGGTTGTGGGTACCTTAACATTCACTCTTAGGATTCCAGGCCAAGGTCACAGGAAGATAATGAGTGCTTTTAAAATGTCATAGAAAAATAGGCTAAAAAAAGTTTACTTGGGTGCAAGACATTTTTTGAAGTCCATGCACAGTTTTATCTTATGCATTTTCTGTGTAATTTCTGATTATTCCCCAATGTATACAATTTCAACATTTTTTTATGGCAAAATAAACTTCCCTCTTGATACCATTTTACTATGAGTTTTTTGAAGTGCCCTTTGCATAACAACAAGGCAATAGGCACCTAACTCATCTTCTAGTCTTCACTCCAGTTTCAAGCTTCTTTGGCCTTTAGTAATTTTTGATTGTGTTAGAAATCACATTATGTTGATTTGAAAACCATCTTTGGATTAGTAAGTAAATATTCTAGAAATGTTCAGGAATGTATTTTACATGCACTTTTTCCTTTTTGTTAGTATTAATTAGAAATAAGCCAATGTATCACTTGAATAGCACAAGCAGATTACTCAACATGGATGGGAACTTTTACCCTGTTGTTCTTTGGTGCTCCCAGAGTGTCTTTAGTTCTCAGTATTAGCTTCCTGAGAATCATCTCCTTGGTTTTGGCAGCTGTCATATTGATGTTAAAATATATTGTAGAGAGTATAATTCCTTTATTAAAATTTTTCAATGAATTTTCATCACTTGTGGTTTGCTTCGTTTTGGTAGTAACATCTATGATGTCAAAAATGGAAGGAAAAACAAACCTAGAACACTTTCATAATGTTTCTTCTCTAAAGTGTCAAGAAATCAAGATTGTTTTTGTCATTTTGGAGACATTTTTGGAAGAGAAATCTCAAACTCTGAATATTTTCTTAGTTATTTCTGGTAAACAGTATCTCTTGGCAACCCTAACCAGACATAACAATGTAAAATCTCAGCGAATCATCTATTCATTTATGCACTTTAAAGCACAAACAACTTTTTTAAATCTAAAAGCAGCATGCCGTTAGGTGTTCCAGGAGCAGCAAAATTAGGGCACATTGGTTGAGGGAGGGTGGTATAGGGATGGGATTATAGCAACAGAGTAACAACAAAACAGAAACCTCTTCTCACAGGGATCCTGTGGTCTCCCTTGCCCTTTCCACAGCCATCTGCAGGCTGTTTTTGGGAAGCCGAGCAGCTGCCGCTCACAGACCAAGTTAGGACCTTCAGCAATGATGTTCCTGAAACTTCCTGTTTCAACTGAATGGGTTGGTCTCTGAACCACAGCATCCCAAGTGTTCTATTTCACAAGGTCTACATCAGGTTTTGGGTGAGCAGACACAGTGGTCCTCAACCAAACTGTTCCACCTGTTGAATGTTTTAAAGAGCTCAAGAGTCTAATGAACATTTTTTTCAAGACTTGCAATGTAAATTGATGGTCACTTACATTTTCATTCTGAGATTTCTGAAAGTGAGAAATGACATGCAAGAGTGCGAGATAGCAAAGTTTTGGAACTGTGCTACAATACATACCTGAACTTTCAGGTGCCGTCTTTTGTGATCCAGAAATCAAGAGGCTGATATTTTGTTGTAGGCTATTGGAATACAATATGTTAAGGATTTCAAGTTAGCTTATTGACCGTCATGGTGATGTTGGCAGAAACACAATAGCAGTAACAGCATATGGTTGACTTTATGTCTCTATCACTTAGAAGACAACTTTCCCCTCATCACTGCTCATACTTCCACCTACAAAATTGGTGTCACCTTTAGACTGATAAGCAAACTTAATAAAAAACAGTTTACTTTAAAGACAAGCCTGGCAAATCCTAGAATGCCAGGCTACTGGATGTTTCCTTAAGAAAGCAAACCATGGCCTTCTTTGTCCTTTTGTAAACTGCACTGCACTTACGTGTCACTCTGTGAAAGACACATTCACTGCTATCTTGGGCTGGTTTTTTAGGTGTTTTTATACTGAGCTGAAAATAGTTGACTCTCTCTATTGCTAAACTTCAGTTCAAATATCATACCTACAGTAAACCTTAGCTTTTAGACTCCATTATTTGTGATATTTACATAAGGAATGCTTCCTATTGTATGAACTGCTTCAAAAATCCTAGGATTTTAAAAAAAATGTTTACTTTATTGGAAATGCAGATCAGATTTAATGAGAGAAGGAGAGACAAAGATCTTCTAACTGCTGGTTCACCACCCAAATGGCCACAAAAGTAGAGCCAAGTCGATTTGAAGCCAGGAGCCAGGAGCTTTTCCTTGGTTTACCCTGCTGGTGCAGGGGTCCCAAGGCTTTGGCCATCCTCGACTGTTTCCCACCCCAGGGGCCACGGGCGAGAACCGGCCATGGCAGGGAGAGGATGGGAAGCAGAACACTGGGACATGAAATGGACATAAATGGGATCCCAGTGCTTGTATGGTGAGGATTTAGCCATGAGCCATTGCCCTGTTTCCAAATTATATGCTTTTTAAAGGATTGTTAAATTGTATTTGGATTTTGCTCCAAAATTATTAGTTTAAGAACTAATTATAGGGGATGGGAAGGACTACAACTGCACAAATAGAAGTGGCGGAATTTGGTCTGTAGTTTCACTGTGAGAAGATTATATGTAGGGCAGAGGCAAACGGAGTTGCAGGGACCCAGAGGAATCAGATGGGCCATTGGAGATGAACTGATTAGAGAATTCAAGTCTAATTCCTAGGTCTCAGGCTTGAATAGTTAGGTCTGATTTCCCAAGATCAGAAATACTGGAGGAAAAACAAGTTTTGAAGGAAATCCATGAGTTTTTTGGGTAGGTGATTGGTACAGAAGATGCCACTAAGTAACCTGCATCTCATATTGTCTTCCCTCACTTTTGGGAAAAAAATCAGATAGAATGACAGAGGCAAAGTTCTTTGTTTCTTAAATAAATACCGGATATTCCTATGTAGAAAAATAAAATTAAATTCCTCTCACCTTATTCAAAAAATCAACTCAAGATGGAGCTAAAACCTAAAATATAAAATCTGAAAGTATGAAGCTACTAGAAGAAAACATAGGGAAAACAATTCAAGACATTAGTATAGACAATACATTTTTGAATGAGACCCTAAAAGTGCAAAAGCAAAAGTAGACAAATGTGATTGATATCAAAGAAGTTTCTGTCCAGCAAATTAAATAATCCACAGAACGAAAAGACAGCCTATAGAAGGGAAAAAAAAATATTTGTTAAATTTCTTAGCAAATAAAGAATTAATATCCAGAATATATAAGGAACTAAAGAACCTTCAACACCACCACCAGGAACTCATCTAGTTAAAAAGGGGACAAAGGTCTGAAGAGAAATTTCTCAAAAGAAGAAATACAATCCACCAGCAGCTACATGAACAAATGGTCAGCGTGTGTAGGCATCAGAGAAGTGCAAATCAAAATTACAATGAGGTATCACCTCATGGCAGTTAGAATGGCTGCTGTGAAAAAGTAAGTACTGGGGAGGATGTGGAGAAAGGGGAACTCATACGCTGTTTCTGGGAATGTAAATTAGTACAGTAGAAATCATTATTAGTAGAAAACAGAATGGAGATTTGTTAGAAACTAGAAACAAGAAGATTCCACCTCAACCCAGTTGGGACAGTTCTGCACAGTAAATGCTGGTGAGGACGCAGGGAAAAGGTGCTCTAGCTCACTGTTCCTGCGACTGTAAACTTGTACAACCTTTATGGAGCACAGTTTAGAGCTTCTTCAAAGACTGGAAAATTAGATTTAGCATATGACCCAGCCATCCTAGTCATGAAAGTTTACTCAAATGAAACCAGCACAGGAGATAGATATATTCATACCTGTGTTTATTGTGGTTTAATTCATAATGGTTAAAATATGGAATTCATCCAGATGTCCACCAATGGATAACTGAATAAAGAAAATGTGGAAATCAACTCAGCCATTAAAAGAATGAATTCCTGTCCTTTGCGGCAAAATGAATGCAACTGGAAACCTGTATATTTAATGAACTAAGCCAGTTCTCAAAAAGATAAATATCATGTTTTCCCTGAATTGTGGTAACTAATACAAAGTATAAAAACTCTTATCTATATGAGTGAGGGGAACCTTGAGATTTGATAGTTTACAGCCTGTGTCTGTAGAATAGATTTTATTTCCTACTTGTTATTTCTAGAAATCCTTATCCAATGGAGTGTTAAGCCTGTGATTATAAAGTGAAATGAAAAGAAGCTACTGTGGAAACATTACAAAGTGGAGGAGGGAGGGAGGGGAACATGGAAGGAGAGTGGGTAGGGTTAGAAGTATCTCTAAACCTATGGTGTGAATTATTTTTTCCATTTTTTAAAATTTAATTTTTTAAAAAATTTTGAGTTTTATGGTACAATTCCATGGTTTGGATTCCCTCTCCTCAAATTCCCTGCCCCCCGAAATGATTTTCCCCATATTGCTACAAGAGTTTAGTCCTTCATAAGGAGTTATAATTCTATATGATGTGAAATTAAAAATGAAGAATACATAGAGGGAGACGTCCATGACATTGGTATGAATAAGGATTTTTCAGATATGACCTCAAAAACCACAGGCCAAAAAATTCGAACACAAATAGATGTGATGGAATCAAATTAAGAATCTCTGCACAGCAAAAACAGTTGAGGAAGAAATATGTGATGAAACAAAAGATGGAAAAGATGTAAGTGATAACATATATACATCATGTATAATATATTATATTATATATAATATGTTATACAAATAAGTTATATGATGGGGGTTAATACCCCAAGTAAATAGGGAACTGAAACAACTCAAATGTGAGAAAAAAAAATCAATTAAAGACGGGCAAAGTTAGGGCTGGCTGAACTGTGGGGTAGCACGTTCTGCTACTGCCTGTGATGCTGGCATCCCCGATTGTGTCCTGGCTGCTCCACTTCTGATCCAGGTCCCAGTTACTGTCCTGGAAAAAGCAGTTGAAGATGGGAGGGCCCAAAGCAGCTCCTGCCTCTGGCCTGGCCTACTGCTGGTTATTGTGGTCATCTGAGGAGTGAACCAGTAGATTGAAAATTTTTGTTTATCTCTTTGTAACTATTTCAATATAAGTATCTTTTTAAAATGAGCAAACACTTATACAGACATTTCTCAAAAGAAGATTTTCACAATAGTCAACATGGTTTTGGAAACTGGTCAATTTCAAACAAACAGAATAAATCACAAGAGGTTCTCAGTTCACACGTGTTAGAATGGCAATGATGGGACCCGGCGCGGTGGCACAAGTGGTTAAAGGTCCTCGCCTTGCACCCCCGGGATCCCATATGGGCGCTGGTTCTAATCCCGGCAGCCCCGCTTCCCTTCCAGCTCCCTGCCTGTGGCCTGGGAAAGCAGTCGAGGACGGCCCAAGGCTTTGGGACCCTGCACCCATGTGGGAGACCCGGAAGAGGCTCCTGGCTTCAGATCGGCATAGTATCGGCCTGTTGCGCTCAGTTGGGAAGTGAATCATTGGACGGAAGATCTTCCTCTCTGTCTCTCCTCTCTGTATATCCGCCTTTCCAAAAAAAAAAATAATAAAATCTTAAAAAAAAAAAGAATAAATCACAAGAGGTTCTCAGCTCACACGTGTTAGAATGGCAATGATGAAGTTGGCAAGATGGGGAATAAAAGCAATGCTGTATGCTACTGAGGTGGATGTTAGCACAGTCACCGTGGAAAAACAACACAGAGGGTTCTGAGAAAACGAAAAGTGAAACTGATGATTTGCAACCTCAACTCTGGGTATATCGCCAAAAGAACTGAAATCAGCATTTCAGACAACTGAGCTCCCATATTCAGTGCAGTACTGGTTGCAATAGTCAAGTTCCAGAATCCATCAAAGGGTTACCAACAAACAACATACTGTGTATTTTATGTGCATGCATGTGTATACACATGTGTGTAATGTTACATTATTCAACCTCAAAAAAAGGAAATGTCATCATATTGTGGCATCATAAAATAATTTGGAAGACATTTTTCTAAAGGGTAATTATACCGGCTACAATGAGAAATGCTGTAAGACCATCACACATGGAATCCAGAAAAGCCTAACGCCTAGAAGCAGGGGATCGAACAGTGCTGGCCAGGAGTGGCGGAAAGGTGGGAGGACTGGGGAGATGTGTGTCAATGGGTACAACGGGTACAGTGTGTCAGGTGAAAGAGCAGAAACGTGCTTTCACCTACTGCACAGTTTGGTGAATATAGTTAATGGGATATTATAGATTGCAAAATTGCTACAGGGAGAATTACAAACATTCTCATTATAAAAGATGACAAATATGTGAGGTGATGAATATGCCAAGCAGCTGATATAATAATTCTATACTGTATGTATTTTACATGATAGCACAGATTATTGCTATATACTATTTATTAAAAATTTAAAAATTCAATAAAATAAGGGAGACATAGGAGAGAAAGTATTTTTTGTCTCCTTTTTTGAATAATTCTACCCTTTCCATAGCAGATTTGCTTCTTTAAAAAAATGCATAAATATGTTCAAGAAAGCATTCAAATTTAGAGTTTAGTACATACAAACCAACCTTGACTTCTTAATTTCACTATGTAATAGGACATTTCCTAAAATTGACCCGTATTTTATAAAAAAGGCTCCTGGGCTCCCCAGCTTTCCAAGCATCTGGTTAACAGTAGCAGTTTTCTGGGCCCGGCGCGGTGGCACAAGGGGTTGAGTCCTCGCCTTGCACGCCCGGAATCCCATATGGGCGCCGGTTCTAATCCCGGCAGCCCCACTTCCCTTCCAGCTCCCTGCCTGTGGCCCGGGAAAGCAGTCGAGGACGGCCCAAAGCTTTGGGAACCTGCACCCGCGTGGGGAGACCCCGAAGAGGCTCCTGGCTTCGGATCGGCATAGTATCGGCCCGTTGCGCTCACTTGGGAGAGAATCAATCATGGACGGAAGATCTTCCTCTCTGTCTCTCCTCTCTGTATATCCGCCTTTCCAATAAAAAATAATAAAAATAAATCTTTAAAAAAAAAAAAAACAGTAGCAGTTTTCCCAACACCAGAGCCTCCTAAGTGCGGGGAAGGCAAACATATGAGATTAGGTTTATTTCCATGAAAATGACACATGTTAACTTATTAAAGTGAATCAATAACATTTTCCTTCATTAGGAGATTGAAAAACAAGTTTTTGCTTTTCTACTTTTTAACATTAAGCGTTGTCAAATCAGGAAGTTAATGTGACAACCTCTCAGAGGTTAATATGATAACCTCTGAGTAATTTGCACCTCTCACAGAAGATGGAGAACTAACCATTAGGTTTACATAATGTTAATTCAAGTCTGTCAGCAATCATTGCTTTTAGAGTAATATAGAATACTATGTGAAACGGAATTACTTGAAAATTTTTGCCAACATGATCTAAGAGGAAAATTGATGATCAACTTATTTATGAAGTTTACAACTCATTACACACTAAAGCAAAAGAGAGAAGGTTCTTAGACCAAATCAGAGGCAACAGATGGATTCTTTGAGACAAACACAATGTCTGTAGTGTCTGCATACAGCACTGTGGTGATACTCAGCGCAACTTAGAAAATCGGAGGAAGTAGTCATTGGGTTGGAAAAAGGGTTACAAAGGAGTAGGCACTAAACTGAATTACTCTCCTGGGAATGGAAAAAAATATTTAAAAATGTTAACACTGGGTTAAGGAATTATGCAAATAAATTTAATTAGATCAATGAATGCTGTTGTAAATGATCCTCGAAGGATCACCACCCACTGGCTATGAAGGCCAGACCATAAGCCAATGGCTCTCCTTCCAGAACCTTCCTGAAGGTAATGAAAGGAAGAAGATTTAAAACATGCTGTATTTGCAAACCGGTGCAGGAAGTGGGCATCCATGTACTGCTGGTGAGAAGACAATTTTTTCTTGTCAGAAAAACTTTTCAGGTCCAACTTTTGTAAAACGCTTAGACTACATAACTCCTTGACTGCTTC
Source organism: Ochotona curzoniae (assembly GCF_017591425.1). Taxonomy (NCBI): domain Eukaryota; kingdom Metazoa; phylum Chordata; class Mammalia; order Lagomorpha; family Ochotonidae; genus Ochotona; species Ochotona curzoniae. The sequence continues at coordinate 196,587 of NW_024467019.1, forward strand.
CTAATGCTGAAATTCTCCTAACATCAGATGCTGTCACTACCTGTGAGGAGGACGGGGTAGGAGTTCTTCAAAAGCATGCTCATGAGGAAAGAAAGGCACGTCGTGTCTCTGGTCGCAGTGTAACTGATGCTCTCTCCATTTTCCATCTTCTTCAGGAAGTTATCACTTGATTGTTGCAGATCAGTTAGTAATGAAGTTCCTGCTAAAAAAAATTGTGTTGAAACTTTCACGTGGCCAAGAAACATATCTAATCATGTAGGCACTCATACTCTGAAGAAACCTGCACAATACGCAGTAATTTAAACACAAAGCAGTAATTCAACAATAGTTCTCTGTGTTTGTAACCTCTGCTGATCTCACTGCCCTGTCACAGCATCCTCTCAGTGGGTGAGCCCGCCACTACATGCTTCTGTCCACTGTAAGGCAACTTCACGCTTTTTTTTTAATACCACTCCTTTTTATCTTCGTTTGATGATTAAGATTTTTAAAATTATTATTAATTACATTGCATTATGTGACACAGTTTCATAGGCTCTGGGATTCCCCCAACCCCTCCCCGTGCCCTCCTCCCATGGTGGATTCCTCCACCTTGTTGCAGTATTACAGCTGCAACAAGAATCCAGGTACTCTTGTTAAGGTAAGTAAGTTGACATTATCCTATTGGGAGCTGCAGAAAATGGGAAGTTTCAAAAAAAATATTTATTAGAAAGGCAGAGTGAAGGAGTCAGTGAGTGAGTCAGTGACAAAGAGAAAAAGCAGCACACATACACAGAGACAGATCTTTCAGGCACTGGTTTACTCTCCAAATACTCTTGATGGCCAGCGCTGGGCCAGACCAAAGTCAGGCGCTTCATCTGTCTCTCTCACGTGCGCTTTAGGGGGCCTAAGCACTTTGACCAGCTTCCGGCTGCTTTTCCAGCTTGCATTACCAGGAGGCTGGATTGGAAGTGCAGCAGCATCCACGTGCGATGTTGCAATGTTTCACTGGTGCCAGCTTAAAATGCTATTCCACAGCACTGCTCCCTTAACCAGCATCTTAATAAATAGGCCAAATGTTTTTCTTTAAGCAAAAATATTTGTCAAACACTCATACATTCATTTGGTACAAAATTCAAAAGCATCTAACATGATGACTAGTCTTTTCCTTATTCCTGTAGCCTAGCCAGCTAGTTCTCATACTATTGTTTGGCAGTTTAAAAACAAAGTAACAAACTGCAAAGATCCTTTTCTAAGGATTCTCCTGTGAAAGTTCTCATTTGATTACTACTGCTCTGTTTAATGAATGTACTCTAAGTTTTTCACCAGGGCTACACTACTGCACATCTGTGGTGTTTCCTAACCTTTATTGTTTTTAAAAAAAGCAAAGCTTATGTAAAATACATAATTTCTCACAAATACACATGTAGAATTTTGGATTAGTATTGAATAAATAACCATTTATTATTAATCTCTTTACATCCCCATACAATGATTAAGGTTTGTGCTTTTGACTATCTGGCTATGTCTGCACTGAATAAATAACTTAATGAATATCTAGTGAGCTTCAAAACATCTCTTTATAATAAAAGATTAACAGTATTCTTTTAAAATAAAGAATGCTGTTTTTAAAAAAAACAAAAACAAAAACAATCCCTACCCCTTCATCAAAAGTGATTTTGAAGTATGTCTAAGAGGCCCAGTCTGTCATATTAAGGTTTACATGGGGGAAAAAAGTGAGACTGTGACATTTAAGTTCCCTTTTTAAGTTTGGGATTGAATGAATGATCAGGAGTTGCTTAGTCATTTGCCTGCAATCAGGGTGAATGGCAATCAGAGGAAAAATCATTTTGGATTTGTAGAAAACCCGTCTGTTTTTCGTAGGTGTTGTACACTAAGAGGCTGAGTTGCATGCAAACAGAACTCATCTGTGCTCTTTCTACGTAGCGGCAACAACTAAGGACAAAATGGACTCATTTAACAAAATCATCTATTTTTAAATAGAGAAATACAAGGAAAGCTTAGAACCACACAGGAAACGGTCAGCGTGGATCCACATATACCTTACTAGGTAGGACAAAAAGATTAGTTATTCCTCGCTGGGGTATTGAAGATTTCTCTGCACACCCCTCCTAAAACTCTTCTGCACCTCAACTCTTGACGTATGCCTTGTTAGAGTTATAAGCCAGTTTAGACTGTCCTAAAATCTGCCAAGTTCAGCAAAATTATGCTTCAACACTATAAATGGCTAAATTCTAATATGAAAATAGACACGAGACAGCTGAATAGTACTTTATAGTCCTTTTAAGGTGTATAGCAGCCAGTTCTGTATATAAATTAAAATTGAAATGTCAATGAAGTAGTCACAGGATGTGGTTAAGAACTTGCATTGTTTTAACATATTGGTTATTCAATACCATGTCAATTATGTTGTAAATTGTTGTTGATGTTGTGCTGGGGCTTTCAATTGATTGGGATAATATTCTACCAGCTCTACCTTCAGACCAGAGATGGTCTCCCCAAGAAACCGTTGAATTTATCTGGACAATAAGATGCTGGGCTCTGTGCTTGGTATATGTTTGCAAAGAAAGAATCTTGACTGAATTTGAACTGTAATACCACAACAAGGTGGAGGACTCCACCATGGGGGGAGGGCACAGAGAGGGGCTGGGGGAATGCCAGAGCCTAAGTCACACAATGCAACGTAATTAATAAAACAAAAATTGAAAAATAAATCATCTATTTATTTGGAAAGGCAGATTCTACAAACAGAATGACAAACAGAAAGATCTTCCATCCACTGGTTCACTCCCCAAGGGGCCACAATGGCCAGAGCTGAGCTGATCTGAAGTCGGGCGCCAGGAGCTTTTTCTGGGTCTGCCACATGGGTACAGGGTCCTAAGGCTTGCGGCCATCCTCAATGGCTTTCCCAGGCCACAAGCAAGGAGCTGGAATAGAAGTGGAGTAGCCAGGACAGGAACTGGTGCCCATATGGATCCCAGCACATGCAAGATGTAGTTTCTAGGCTACTATGCTGGGCCTAGGACTCATTATTAACACTAACATATAAGCAACAATTCAGCCGTTGTTTTAAATATAATCACCCACTGCTATCAGAGTACTTTAAAAGGTTTGTGAAAAATACAATTAAAAGACACACTTCATTTAGCACATTTTTTTGAATTCCATCCATGTGAGGGGTGATCAATAACATAATGGAAAAATTTATATTATGAAACAACCATGGATTCCAAATCTGTGTAACTAAATAAAGTTATCTTTCTAATAAAATTTTTAATGAAGTTTGACATATTTCTTGTGGCCAGGTATTGCACAACCTTGGTATTCCCAAACAAAATAAATTCAGACTTAGAAATTTTTGTAATTTTTAAACCCTTTTACATGCAGAAGCAAAATATTGAGAATTTAAAAAAAATTACTATATTTAGGTATTTATCAAATTATGCTTACTGTTTTCTCATTGGCAGTTTCCTTGGTCACCAAGGCTAAGTTCTTACATGTATGCCTTTCCTGTTTTAAAAATGCATGTTGACAGTTCTTGATAATCAGCTAACTGCTACCACGGATAAGATTTAGCACATGACAGCTTTATGTATATCTGACTCAAACACGGTCCAAATTTTTTCAAAATATATTCAAAAGTTATTTTTCTTCAAGATGCATTTTATAAACATATATCTAAAATTATTCTCGCAGAAACTTGGAAGTTATTAGTACTCAAAATCACAGATGTTATAAACGGAATATTCTAGACTTTTAGAGAAGTTATAAGTAAAAATTAAAAAAAAAAATTTTTTTCCTTACCTCTGTGAATCGGTGTCTCAACACTAGGAATTAAATCTGACCATGGTACAAATTCACACTGCTGTATATCCACAAAATACCCAAAGATGGAACGTTCACCAGCTGGTAGGTTGATTCCTACAAAGAAGAAAGCGGTGTGGCTATGGAATGTTTCCCTTAATTTTATGAACTCCTTAAGATGTTATTGTTGGGCCAGAAATAGTAAGGATTTACCAAGAGTACAATCAACTATAAAAAAAATAGACATTTTTTTTCTCTCCAAATATTTCATTGTATGAAAGCAAAATTTCACTATTCATTCTATTTATATCCAGAAAAGTGAGTCATGATCTGGTACCCTTTGGATTCCTATCCAAAAATGCTTATTTGAATATTTTCTATCTCAGTTCTTTCCCTTCTGTTTAACTTTTTTTTTTTTGACAATCTTTACATAGTTAAAAAGGTTCAAGGGCTATAAGAAAGTGGGTAACACTATTATTTCCATATTGTTTCCTTCATGTTTAAAGAGGGGTATTAAGAGAGAAGGCCCACCCAATTTCCCACCCTGCCCAGGTCCTGGATGTAGGGCATGCTCCGAGGTTCTTGCTCAAGTGGTTTTGATAGTTCATCAGTTATGAATCGCTGCCAATCTTGCCACTCCAAGCACTATGAGGTTGCTGAAGAATCCACTGATTCACATAGTACATTATAGAGTCTCTGCCCTGTATTTCACTGCCAACATATAGCTGAGATGGTTGATTGACCTGTTCTGTCTTCTCTGCATTCTTGGTTAGGGTTCTGAGTCCAGCATTTCAATTGGGGAGATCTCCAAAGAAACTTTGTCTGGGGTGTTCTTGGACCAGATTCTTGTATGTACTACCCTTCTGTTTAACTTCTGTCAATAGTGAATTTTCTTTTTAAAAACTCCCCTTGGCTTCCCCTACTCCCCCCGAAAAACCAACTTATTGTTTTGGTAGTTTTTAAAAATAGATTTTAAGTCTATATTTATCCATTTCTTCTCTGAACTTTTTTCTTTCCTTCTAATAATATCGGTTTAGATTTATTTTTGCTTTTCTGGTTGCATTTTGAGCTGCACTGTTAGATTTTTAAATTTGCAATTGAAATATGTATGGAGCTCCACAGCATAAAAAAGATTTTCTGAGATTGAAGACAGGTTTTTAAAAAATAACGCATCAGGTGGGGGAAGGGAGTAGACAAAAGAGGAACGTAGAAGTGAGGAGAGAAAAAGAACAAAAGGAAGGGAAGAAGAAAGAATAAAGAAAAGTTACAAGAATTATGGGACACAATTAAGAAAGCTTTACAAGCTTCCCAGAAGGAAAAGCAAAAAGGCATAGGAAATCAATTAAATAATAGCAGAAAATTCCAATTTAGGGAAGGACTGAGATGCCCAGGAAGCTCAACGGAGCTCTGAGAGCATCCAGCAAAGGTGATCTCTGTGGTCCATGACAGTCAAACTGTCAGAAGTACAAGAGAGTTTAAAAACAGCAGCAAGCCGCATGTCTGTGAGTCCCCATTAGACAAACAGCACACTTCTCATCCCAGCAAAACTATCCTTCAATTAAAGTAACATCTTTCCAAGACAAGCAACAAAGGTGTGGATTTATTACCATAGACCTTCCAAGGAAAGGTGAGGGCACTTCACATTAGAAACAGAAGGATGACAACTGCCTTTATGGAAACATAAAAAAAATCATGCAATTCAGTGGCAGAGCCAATACACAAAGCAGAAAGTGAAAAATTAGATCTGATCAATACAGAAAAGCAACAAACCACAAAGAGGAACAAAAAAAGGGGAAGAAATAAAATATATACAAAACAGTAAACAGGAAAAAAAATACCTAGCAAAATTACAGGAGTATGCCTTCACTTAATGATAATCTTGAATGTGAAATAAGTAAATTCCCCACTGAAATACTTCAACAAAATACATTGATCAAAGCAAGACCCACTGATACGATACCTATAAGGAACTCACCCACTGGCAAAGCCACACATAAAGGCAAAGGGATGCCAGGGAGGGAAAGGGGTGAGCACATGGCAGCTAAAGAGCAGGAATCTACACTTAGAGAACAGAGATTTTAGATGAAAAATTATCAAAAGAGATAAAGTTCACAATGTAATGATAAAGTGACCAATTAAATAACTACTAATGTGTATATGAGTGCACTCAACACTGGAGAATTCAACTGTATAAGGCAGATGTTAGACCTGAAGGGAGACATAGGCACTGATACAATAGGGAGGGACTACAACACACAGCAGATGATAAATTTAAACTGCTTTGGCTTCTCCTACTGGTTTAGGATGATGTTTTGTTTCCATTTTTAATTCAGAGCCATGCTGGGATGTGGTTTTGGTGGTTTCTCAGTTAAGGGAACCACCTGGACCCATCACAATTGCCTGTTTAATGTAACTTTGATGTTGAATTTCAGGTGAACAAACTCTATATTTAATGAGATACAGTACTTTATGGGCAGGTCATTGCGCAGGCCATCAAATGCAAGGGTGTTCATTTGGCCTAGCTGTTGAGCCATCCCAGCCATGCACTGAAGTGCCTGGGTCAACATGTAGCTCCACTCCTGACTGCCGTTTCCTCGTAAAGCGGATCCTCGGGTGTGGAAGTGATGACTCAAATAATTCGGTAGGAGCCCAGGATTGAGTTCTGGGCTCCCAGGAGTGGCTCATGCTAGCAGTTATTTGAGAGTGAACCAATGGATGAGTGTTCTCTATGCCTCTCAAAAGAAAAGCAAACACACTAACTAACTAAAAAACTGGGTTACTCCAAACTTAGTATTGAAATAATTGCAACTTTAAATTATGATCTTTGTAACACTGCTATGAATTCTATACTACAATCTGGTAACAACTTACTAAGCTGTTAGTAGGTTACATATTTATAAATGTGAAAACAGGCAAATGGAGGGAATAGCAGAATGGACTCACATGATTGTATAGAGAACTTTCCTATACATTCAGACTGTCATAATGAAGCCAATGAAAAGATGGATTTGCAATCAAGGCTCAAAAATAAATCAGTAGGGATGCAGTATTGTGGTGCAGCAAGGTAAGCCTTTGCTTGCGATGCTGGCATCCCGTATTAGAAGGTCCCGCAGTAGCGTGCTGGTTTGAGGCTTGGCTGCTCCATTTCCAATCTAGTTCCCTGGTTATGCACCTGGGAGTCTTGAACTCGAGTCCTGGTTCTGGCATTAGCCTGCTGAGTCCCAACCACTGTGGCTATTTGGTAAGTGACCCAATGGATGGAAGATCTTTCCCTCATTCTTTCCCTTTTGCTTTGTATCTCAACTTATCATCAATGCTCATTTTAGGAAACTAGCAGATTTTGTTCAAATATACAGAAACTTGCATACCATTAAAACACTAAAATATAAATAGAATAACATGAGCCTATAAAAAAAATCCAAATAAATCAATGCAAAATAGGCACTTCCTAAATAGATTGTCAACTATAAAAATAAAAATATAACCAAAGAATATACTAGGATTCAGTTGCCATGTCTACAAAATAGGCCAATACACCAAACAAAAAAAGCACATTGAGATCACCAGCCCTAACTCTGTGGAATATTATAAAAAGACATATCCCTGCATCCCTGCCTTCCACTGTGCTGGTCTTGGATGTAGGCAGGGATCTGAAGAGTGCCAGGAATCCACATGCTAGCATTTAACAGAGACAGTTAAACTCTATGGTTATTGAGCCAATGGCTACAAACTGATGTTGATAGGATTACAGGGCTCCATTGTGCCAGGGTTTTACTGTTTCAGTCTTTTGTTTTCACAACTATGGCTTTGTGATTCTCAAAGCTCTCCCTTCTACATTGAAAGGACAAACACATTATCTTCATCGGACATTTGAGAGAATTGAGAAACAAGATAAATAGCAGCCTTCCTGGCCCAAGGATACACAATTCATCTGGCCATGGTGTTCTGAAAACTCTTGTTGTTCCCCAAAAGGGAAAATATAAATGCCCAAGTATTGTTAAAAATTCTGATTTATTTTTGAAAGGGAGAAGGAAGGAGACTAAGTCTTGTGTCCACTAGTTTACTCCCCAAATTCCTGCAACAGCTGATGCTGGATCAAGCTAAAGACAAAACCTGGCAACTCTTCAGTCTGTTTGCTCCTCATGGGTGGTAGGGAGTCAACTACATGAGCCACCCACAGCTGCCCACAGCTTCGGTGTTAGTAGCAAGTTGCAATCTGAAATGGACTGGGCAGTTGTACCAAAATATGATACAAGGACCCCAAACACCTTACCTAGATCTTAAAATAATTTCATCCCTCAAATTAACACATGCAAAAAATATTTCTGGAAAAAACTGTAGTATTTAGCGTATTAACTTAATTGCTAATTCATGGCTAAATAACTCATGCTGATTTTTAAAGGTCTTAATTACCTCCTAGGCAGACAGATTTACTTTTGTGGTTGTCACTGAAGGAAAAATATCTCCTATAATCATTTCAAAAAGTGGAATATCTTCAGGAGGAAATTTTGGTAAGCTAGCTTCTCTTATACCTTGGTAATGACCAGTGTCTCGGCTGCTTCAGACGCATCACTTTAACAACAGAAAATAAACAAGTTAACACATCTATCTGCTGACATTAAACATCATCCAGGGGAGGGCCAAAACTAGGCTTGTTAAGCCATCTGGTTGTCAGGGTCACCAAAATAATACTAAATAGAACTTACAGCCAGGCATGCAAAGAAACAGCCAACACCATCCTTGGCTCTAGGGAACAGTTGGTGCTGGCAGCTGGGACGTATCCCTGATGCTACCATTCCTGGTACCTGGCTACAGATGTTGCCATGGCTGTAACCCGCCAGAACAGGTTCTATATGTGTCTGGTTTCCTTTTTTACTGTCTGCATGTTCTGATTTTGACAGCTGTGTCAGATTTGCTAAAGTTGGACATCAAAGTCACAGCTACAAAGCAGTTTGGAAGAGCAAGCAAGTGGCTTAATGGATATTCACTAAGGAATACAACCTCAGCTGTGGCTGATTGGAGCACGGCAGTGACCTGGAAGAGTGATGCGAGGGTCAACCGACCTTCCACTCAGAGGAAGGCTGAGGATTTTCAGTTCAATGAAACAGATGATACTAGATACTGCTAAATATTTTCAATATATTCAATATTTTCAATCTGCAGTTAGTTGAATCCATGGATACAGAACCTGTGCATGTGGAGGCCACTGTGTGTTTATGCAGGCTTACATCCTAACTTGTTGCTCTTCTGGGGCTAGGGTTGTGCTGTAGCATGTACACCTGCCACCTGTGAGGTTGGCAGTTCATATGGGAGCCAGTTTGTGTCCTGGTCTCATCACTTCTGATCTAGCTTTCTGTTCATAGCCCAGAAAAGGCAACGGAAAATGGTCCAGGAGTCTGGGAGACAGAAATGAAGTTCCAGATCGTGGCTTCCGCCTGTCCCAGCCATGGCCACTGCAGTCATTTGGGGAGTGAACCAGCAGATGGAAGCTCGCTCGTGCTCACTCTTTTTACCTCTCTCTGACTCTTTCAAATAATCTTTTTAAAAAGTTTATTGTTTTTCTAAATGGACTTTTATTATGTTTTTCCTTACATGAAGGTTCACGTATATACAAGAAGAAAACATTGCTCTGGGGAAGCATAATGGATAACTGTGCATATTTCCTTCCTTTCCTTGTATTCTTAGGTAGTTTCTACAGGTTTTCCTGTGACACTCTAGCTCCCAGTTTTTTCCCATTACTGAAAGTTCTACAAATTACTTTCCCAGTGACACATAACTCTCTTTGACGTAACATTCAATTCCAAATTCAACGTACCTTTGAAACTGCTGTTTCTCCTTTTCAGCAATTGCTAAGACTGTCTTCAGAAACCGCAAGCCGAAATCATAATGATCCTATCAAACATTGAAGAGTTGAGTTATATTATATATGTGCCGTCTAAAAAAGGTGAAATCAGAGAATCTAAAAGTTCAATCTTTGAACTTCAAAGAAAGAGTAACAGGTTAAAAAACAACTTTAACTAAAAGTTAAAAAAATAACAATTAGCATCCCAATAAAATTTTCTTTCAACTAGAAAGGGGTAGATTGAAGCAATATTAGTAAGAGAAGTGGTTTGGAAAAAAATGTGGCTACCTGATCAAAGCATTTCGGATTGGAAACAAATAATCATTAATTGGCATCAGGAATACTTGGGAACTTTATGGAAATTCTGATTCTTTAGCTCCACAGACATAGAATACAATCTCTAAAAAATTCATAGAAAATGCATATCATGAACAAACTCATGCATTTCAAAAAAATTTTTTTGTACCCAAGTAATTTGTACGGACTTGTCCTAACACACCTGAATCAGATCTAGTTTAAGGTTTTCAGAAAACTATCAGTTTAAAACATGCTCCTGGGCCCAGAGTGGTAGCCTAGAGGCTAAAGACCTCGCCTTGCATGTGGTAGAATCCCATCCAGCTCCCTCCTTGTGGCCTGGGAAAGCAGTCGAGGATGGCCCAAAGCCTTGGGACCCTGCACCCACATGGGAGACTTGGAGGAAGCTCCTGGCTCTTGCCATTGTGGCCGCTTGGGGAGTGAATCAACGGACAGAAGATGTTTCTCTCTGTCTCTTCTCCTCTCTGTATATTTGACTTTGCAATAAAAATAAAGTCAATCTTTTTTTTTTCTAAGTGCCCCTACCAGAGCAACAGGAATTCTGCTAAGATTAGAGTGAGAGTAGACATCAAACTTATGGCAAAGCTTGGATGAAGGAGTGTGAGATCACTGATGCTTAAGAGAAGTTACAGGAGCAAAGATTCAAGGCAAGCACTCGTTTATGAAAGGCAAGAAGGAACAAGATGATGTTGAGGATGGTGCTTGTGACAGGTTACCCAAATGAGTGAAAAAAGTTAATATTGTTGGTGCCGTTTACTAGAGAGGCTCGGAAATCAACAGCAGGAGAAAAAAAAACACTGTGCACCTCAGACATACAGACTAGGTCAGGTTGCAGATTCTGACTGCAATGTTCAACACAGCCAACTTTCTGTGTGCAAATGTTGTACTCAGATCAGTTGGAGATATGCACAGAGCGGTCAATGAAAGCTTTAAGCAAGCAGGATCAAGATCGATGCGAAGGCTCCTGGAGACAAGACATAAGCAAACCACACCAGGAGGTGAAGTTTCAGTCAAGAGTAGAGGTCACAGCACGGTTTTATGGGATGCTCCAATCCTTTTCCTGCTGGTTTTCTTCTGGTGGGCCAAGAATGATAATGTCTGCTTCTTGAGGAACTATTTTAGCAAATAGCCAAAGTTTAAGCAGAGAGACTGTCTGCCCCCAGACAATGCTTCTGCTCGTTTTCCATGTCGTAAGGACAATTTGTTGAGAGTTTGTTGGGAAATCATCAGGCATCCACCTTATAGCCATGATTTGACTTCTATTTGGTTTCTAGTCTTAGGTCTTTAAAGGACATCCATAATAAAATATTCATTCATGAAAAGACCGACATAGCAAAGTTCCCAAGATCCTTAATTCTTCAAGGATGGACTGATATCATTGTTTATGTTGAAAAACAAACTTTGAATTTAATACTACTTTTGCATTTAATAATTTGTATTATTTATTTGTACTTTGTTATTATTCATACTTTATTATAAACTATTATTCTATATAATTATTTTGTATATTTTGTATAATTTGTATATTATACTTTTGTATAAATACATCGTTATTTGTATAATTTATATTATGACTATCAAAATAACTATTAATAATTTGCAGTAATACTATGTATTTAATAATTTGTATTAGTAAATTTGTATTTACTAATACTTTCATATTTAAATGTAATTCTTCAGTTTCCTGTAAACATTTTGAAGTCTTCTCATAAAATTAAAAACTGGGCTGGAGAGTGGGGAAAGAAATGCAAAATAAGCTTTGAAACCTCTGCTTTCTATGTTAGCTTTCTTGTATGGAATATTATGATTTCCAGGTTTTGAGGAAATCTCAATTTGGGATCTTGAATGACTTACATCTTGCCTAACGTTGAAATTGGAACATAGACTCAACGTGTTTGTGGGGACTCTAGCTCCATTATTTATATTTTCCATTATTTGTAGTATCGTTCCTGGATCAACATCAGGTAAGTACTACTGAGGTTATTTCTACATGTTTTTATTCTTATACAATCACCTTGAAATACTCTACCTTTTGTGAGAGCTGTTTGTGAGCTAATTCACAAAGGCTGACCAGCTTTCCAGAGAGTGATCTGGAAGCCTTGAATCCAGCTGAAGACATAATGGTTTCAGCAATCATTCGATAATCGGGCACCATCATTGCCACTGGGCGAAACAGAGATCCGAAGTTTTGTGGGAGCTCTACTCGACCTGGGTAACTTAATAGGGAAAAAAAAAAACATCAAAGAGATCATCAGTTTCCCATATTTCAAACAGGGAACCACGTAGCTTACATGCAACCACCTCCCCACTGTCACCAGATAATTCCATCAACTTTTTATACAACCTTTCTCTGAAAACTGAGTTTTCAAGATAGTTTCTATTTCACAGAGCTTTTTGATTTATTTCATTTTGCCTATGCCTCTCCCTGATATCCACCATGGAACAGCTTCCTTATGATGCGCTGGACCATAGCAGTGTTCAATCAGGTTTTATTGAACCTGCCCCTCCTCCACTCCCTGAAACCACCATTTTCTTATTTCTTCTGCCACTCATCAGCGTTTCTGCCTGGGTTCTCTTTGTGACACACTGCTGATCTTTTTCTTTTTCTCTGGCTATGCATGAAGTGAAAACGCCCCTTGGGCAGAAGCTTCCTGTGGGGCTCATCCACACGGAAAGAGGCCGAGTTGCAGTTGTTCCTACGTGATGTGGTTAGCGGACTGAACTCAGACTGGTGGTAGAAGGTTGAAAAATCAAGCAAACGTCTATATGTGGATAAGATTTTATTTTATTATTTTTTTAAAGATTTATATTTATTATTTTTTCATTGGAAAGGCGGATATACAGAGAGGAGAGACAGAGAGGAAGATCTTCCGTCCGATGATTCACTCCCCAAGTGAGCGCAATGGGCCCATACTATGCTGATCCGAAGCCAGGAGCCTCTTCCGGGTCTCCCATGTGGGTGCAGGTTCCCAAAGCCTTGGGCCGTCCTCCACTGCTTTCCCAGGCCACAGGCAGGGAGCTGGAAGGGAAGTGGGGCTGCCAGGATTAGAACCGGCGCCCATATGGGATCCCGGGGGTGCAAGGCGAGGACCTTTAACCACTTGCACCACCGCGCCGGGCCCCGTGGATAAGATTTTAGAAAAAGACTATGATCTATGTCTACTCTCACCAGACTCACCAACACTTACCCAGGTGTCATGGTGATGAATATTGCACAAAACATATTGATACGAATCTCTTTTCCTTACAGTAGAAACCTGTGAGATAGGATTCATCACTGAGACACTGGTTTTGTGTAGGCTAGAGAATGCTAGAATTATAGGTGAATTTAGGAACTCACCAAAGGCAATGCCACATCTAAACCAAAACAGAACATGCCGGGAAAAACAAAGGCGAGAGAAAGGAGAACACAGATGTTCATCTCAAGCCACAGCTGCGATGCCCGGTGGGATCCAGCCATTAGTTGATCACAGCTAAATCTTTTGGGTACATATCTGAGCTGATTTACCCAGGGAAAAGAATCCAAGGAGATCTGTAGGAAATATCAGGGCTCTGCGTGGATGACACAGAAGAAAGCAGGGTGGGGCACATGGTGGCATGTTTTAGCATGGAAAAGAGTCTACTTCCCAAGTCCTCCCACCCAGAGGGGCAAAACTTTGGGAGGACTGTGACAAAACTTTCAGCAGGTACTGTTGGTACCAGCAGTAGGGACAATGGAGAGTGCTTTCTCAGGTGGGCAAAACATGAGAGGAATGTGATAAGATCTGGGGACCTCACCAATTAAAATGGAGAACATGTTTTAGGAATTTGAGTTAGCAAAATGTGGGTTATTGTGACCCCCAACTATAACACTAGATTTGTAAAGTCTGGAATACACATTCAGTTTGTACAAAAATCTCTGACTAAAGCCACAAGTTACTGAACGTTAGCTTGAGCTAGAAATGTTAACAGAAGTTCTAAGCCATCAAATTAATTTATATCCATAAAACAAACTACCCAGATTCCTAAATTTTATCTGAAAACATGTTTATTGGTGCATCAAAAACATCGGTTATTATAACATAACACCGTTACTACTTAAAAGCATATGTATAAAAAAAAAACAAATCAGCAAGAGAAAAAGTAAGCTTCAGCTGTGTGGTAAATATTTTTTCTACATATAAAATTAAAGAAAAAAATCCAAAAATATTGGTTTCTTCAGGTATAATCTCCTAAGATGAAGAGGTAAGATTATTCAAGTTGATTGAAAATGCACATATATGTTTGCATAAATCTCATCACTGATCCAAAGACCATTCCAAAGTTGGACACTCATTTATATTTCTCTACTCTGGCCTAAAACTATATGTATTTTTTTTAACATAAGATTCACTTTCATTTATTTGAAAGACAAGGTCACAGAAACAAGAGATTGAATCTACTTTGAAGCAAATCTCCATTTTTACCTGTCATTTTCTAACTTATGTATGACAGTTACGGCAATCATGGTGAAACCTCACTTAGTATTCAGTTTATTTCACCAAGGACAATTTATAGACTTTTCCTAAGGTTTGAATTTAATGTTTAAAATGACCTACAGTGAGGTGGAAGCACATGACTTCACTTGGTCATTTTGGTCTCAGTAGTTTAGGTGACAAATGCTAAAGTGTGCCATCCTTTCCTCGATATTGGTCATTCCCCAAAGCTGAACGAACATTTACTAAAATATCTGATCTACAATAAGCTTATAGTTTAGTTTTAGCTGATGAGCATGACAGAAATTTATCCTAATTTTCTTTCAACTCCTCTCTATATTCATAAATGTTATCCATGTGCCATTGGGAAGATCAAGCATGAGCTAACTGACACCAGTGAAATCGGTCATCATGTGTTATGATGGAGTTGATTAATCCTCTATTGTTATTCTCCTTCCGTATTTTTAAATGTTGTCCCTTTAAGCCTTTTTCTCTCTTTTTAAAAATCTATCCTGGCTGCTCCACTTCTAATCCAGTTCCCTAGTTATGGCCTGAGAAAGCAGTAGAGGATGGTCCACGTCCCTGGGACCCTGCATCCACATGGGACACTTGGGAAGAAGCTCCTGGCCCCGGGTGTTGGGTCAGCTCAGCTCCAGTCATTGTGGCCATCTGGGGAGTGAATCAACAGATTGAAGAGCTCTCTCCCCCATCCCTCTTGCTATAGAATTTGCTCCCCAAATAAAAATAAATCTTAAAAATATATATACATATAATCTGTAGGATCCAATGGTCAACACTATTATCGGGTACTAAGGATAAAAAGAGGAATAAAGCAG
Source organism: Ochotona curzoniae (assembly GCF_017591425.1). Lineage (NCBI taxonomy): Eukaryota > Metazoa > Chordata > Mammalia > Lagomorpha > Ochotonidae > Ochotona > Ochotona curzoniae. Next base: position 211,835 of record NW_024467019.1, read on the forward strand.
ATAAACTTTTTAAAACAATTATGACATCTTTGTTATATGTACATTTTATATCATTTGTCAAGCAAAGCAAACAGTCAACGAAAGTGCCATTCCTTTTGATACGTGCTATAAAACAAAAACAAAAAAACACCCCAAATAAAAAAGCTCTGAAGACCCCATTTAGAGAATACCTGACAATAAATAACTAATCAGCAAACATGGAATGAATTTCCCTTCAAACAGTGTAGACAGTATTCAGCAAATACCTGACGGAAGAGCCGGCTTTTGCACACTTAATGGTTAGGATCTGGGAGGCCAAAACAGAAAGAACTTCCACATCAATTCGATTGAAGGCATCAAAACAACACCATGCTCCTGACTGAACCAGCCCAAAGAAGAATTTTTCCACAGTCTTTGGAGGACAAAACAGGGTGGTGGAAGAGACAGGGAGAGAATGAATGAGAGCTTGGCTGATTACTGAACTGCCACAAAGGTGGGAGATTTCACTGGGATATCAATGTGGACACATCTTGCCCCAAACAAGAGAGCACTTGTGGCATTTCCTCCCCACAAGCACTTTTTTGATAAGGCTCAAAGCAACAGATGGTTAGCCTCTGGACAAACCAATTCCTTTTCCTGTCTCTTCTAAGAGCCTTAGCCCACAAGAACAATCTCTTGGCACTCTCAGGAAGAAAACGCAGGCGGTCAAAGCCGCCAACTAGAGCGGTACAGCCCGGCAACTACCAATTATTTCGTAGTGCTGCGTACCTGCACCCCCATCAGGTTAGCACTTAAAATGACTTTGTATTTAAAGTGTTACTCTCGATTATTTTATATAGTTGTATTCCATCTAAGATCGTGCTTGAAAAGGATTAGCTGCCAAGAAAGATTGAAAATCACTGTTTTAGCAGTTCAGCTGAATTAAAAGCATAGAATGTTTTAAATTTCTATTACATTCTAGATGCATGCTCTATTTAAAACTAGTAATAGAACTTATGGCACAGTGTCAGTTTAGGGTATCATTGAAATTTGTGTGACAGAAAAGATGTTTTTGAAAGACACTTACTTTGGCTAGGTCTTTTATAGTCTCTGTTTTTCCTACACCTGTTGGACCAGAAGCACAACCTCCTAGGTTCAAGTGGAGTGCTCCCAGGAAGGTTAACCAGCATCTGTCTGTGAGGGGCGTAATGACCAGCCTGGAGGTACAGCCCAAGTACTCATAGCCGTAAGCCAAAGTGGCATGTCCTTGAGATATGTAGCATAACTTCTGCTTGTCACCCACTTGTACTGTAAATGTCTGAAAGCAATATTTTAAATGCTTATTATTGGGGTAAAATTTTCATTCAAACAAAGAAACATCAAGATTAAAAATGAGTGTGGACTCAACACACTGAAATTGAAAGAGAAGAGCGGCAGGATTAGATCAGAAATGTGAGAGCTCAGAAGACGCTACACAGGTAGGTGGTTTCCCCTCCGTGGTGAATGGCCTGGCGGGCTCACACCACATAAAGGCGATGCCCACCTAAGGGAGGATTTCTATACAGGTCACTCCGAGGAGGTTTGGTTTCCAGTCAATAGAAGCACTCATCATCACCATCTGGATCCTTCTTAGAAGCGTCCTTGAGAAAAACGCTCTTTACATCCAGAAACATGATTTTCTGCAGACTCAGATTTCCACTGATTGAATGAGCATGGTAAGTCAAATAGCTAATTTTAAATTCCGTCCTCTACATGAACTTGAGTTAAACTGGTGACTTGTTTGTAACCTCAAGGGATATATTGTTTTGGCTTTTGTCTGTGTCCCTTGCAGTGCCGACTTATGTCTCAAAATAACATTTTTAGGACCTAATCAATGAAGGAATGCCAAAGAATATTTTTGGAAAGAATTTTACATTTGATAATTTTTAAATGTCATGGGAAAAATAATGTTCGTTAATAGCTTGGTATATCTTTCAATTGATGATGTCATGTGATAAGCTTATATACTATTCAAGTCCTTTTAAATGCTTCCTGGAAAAGGTCATTTTATAACTTAATATTCAGAATAAGTAAACTTTGAAAATAGAAAAATGAAATATACTCAAAATTTGGCAAGCTCTCAGGGGAGAGAGCATAATCTTAAGAGAAAACCTTTAAGGGAAAATTAATTCAAAAGTTTGAAATGTCACAATTATGATAGGAATTTTTATTTCCTTTTCATATCTTTTCATCAACAACAGTGGCCCTCTTTCACATAAACTTGTCTTTTTTAACTAACTGCCTCTGGCTAGGGGGAAGGAAGCTGGCTGGAAAAGCTTTACAGTTTGTTTCCCCAGCCTACTGTGTTCTGGAAGAGGATCCAGCAAGAAAAACATGCTCCTTTGGCTGAGTCGCAAAAGGGAAAACTCAACTGTGAGAAGACAGAAGAACGAGGGAGAGAAAAAAGAATAAAGTGATCAAAGTGATACTTGCAGTTTGCTTAGGAATTTTGGTATACACTCAGAAATTTAAATGTTTTCAAAATTTGAAGTCAAGGATCCTTTTATCTCAAGATCTGATGATGAGAAGTTATTTAATGGAGTTACAATTTAGATTCACTCACCTTGACCACTCAAAGTCCTCTGCCTTGAAGACATTTCTAAGCAGTAAATTTATCACCAAGTCTCTGCAGTGAACATACAGGATGAGCAAGGCCCCAAGCACGGCTTTCCTTCGAGAGTTACAAGCATCCCGCAGCATCAGTTCTGCAAGCTGTTCTACACGACCTAGCACGCCGGCACGGACTTTTTCCAATGCTTCTTTTGGGTGATAACTCATGAAACTTTTAATGCAGTCGGAACAAAACAGGATCTGACTCTGACAAAGAGATACATATAGAACAGAAGCTTAACTTTTCATTTTGCATTAAGAATGTTTCCCTATATGTGTCATATATACTGACTGAGAAAATGTTTTGAGGGCTTAAAATAGAATTTTGATGAATATTTACAGAGGGCTTATTCATTTATATTTTCTAATCTTAGATTGCTAATTCCAACGTCACTAATTAATAACCTGTCAACAATAACAAAAGAGCACTCCAAGAGGAAATCGGTGTTGCTTTCCCCATTGATCTTACAATATACCCAGAATCCACTGTGTTTGTAGTCACAGAAGGCATGGGACAGGCAACCTGGTGAACTGGTGAACAGTCTCGGTTGCTAATTCTGTCCTTTTCAAAGGAGACTGTAGATTTGCAGATCACTGATCAACAGGAAGGTGGAGCCTGAGCTTGGGACGTAGACAGGAACAAAAGCCGACTCCAGCAGCAGCAAACCTGGTAAAGGTCATGTCTGTGCTGTTGCCCCTGGCACATTTATTCTAGATTCCCAGCCTCAGGAGAGAAGACCCAATGGCCCAAGTCCCCTCCCTGGGATAGCCTGGGTAGGCGGGAGGAGGAATTTTTTCAGTGAAAGAGATTGGGAACCAGAGTGTTCATCTGCAGTGGAATTCTTAATGACTGTATCTTGAGATGAGTCTGTCTGGAAAGCCTCATTGGCCACAAGTATGTTTTATATTCATTCAAAGACAAGTTCTAGTCATGTAACATGTTCAGAAATGTGAGATACAAGAGGGATGTAAATTGCCTTCTGGGCAACAGAATTTGCAGTAGATAAGGCATATGTGTGAGGAAAACTTGGGCATAAGTACAGTCTGAAGCTGATAGTCACTCCTGTCAAGTATTGTTTGGAAACACTACAGACTGCCTCTTAGTTGAGCATGTTTCAAGGACTAGAGGTGCAGAGATCTTTTCTTGATAGAGAAGGTTTGATTATTTGAATTTCCTATTGAAATGTGCAGACTGATTCATTATCACTTTGCCATTTGGTCACCTTTGTAAATAGCAGCTTGAACAAGTCCTGCAGTTTAAGATCTAACAGAGGATAACGAAAGGGATCAAGCATCTCTGATTATGTTAATTTGTATCCACAATCCCAGGCTATTTTACTAGCGAAGTTTTGGAAAATTGTGTTAAGTCAAAGTAAAAAGACATGATGTTATTTTTGTTACGTAAATAAATTACTTATTTGAAAGAATGATGAAGGAAAGGCAGAGAAAGAAATGTACACATTTCATCTTTCACTCTCCCAACAGTTCAATAGCCAAGGATTGGCAAGGTCAACATTAGAAGCTGGGAACTCCATCAACGTCTCCCCCTCTGCATGTGAAGGGCCAAGCTCTTGGGCCGGTACCTGCTGCTTCCCAGGTCCTTTAACAGGAAGCTGGATTGGATGCATTCATCCCAAGTAATCACCCTGTGATGACATTTTAAAATAACCATCATGTAACCATGGCTGGCTCAGGGTGAAGCCATTAATTAGCTAAAGGCCCGCTCTGCATCTCCCACAGGGGAGCCATCATCTTCAGTCCCACAGGGAGCACATCAGCAGGAAGTGGAATTGGGAGCAGAGCTACTGGCATTCCAAGTGGCATCTTAAATACTAAGCCAGATGTCCAGAATGAAGTTATCACGTCTCTCCACAGCCTTTCAAGCCATGCAGACTCCTAGAGCAAAAAATCAGAAAAGCCCCCCTCTCCCTTAGCTTCCATGAGAAAAACCTCCTAATTTTCTTTCTCTTTCCAGCTACTCTTCTTCAGTCTTCTTCCTGGATGCCCCTTCCTCCACCTACTTCTCAAATGATGATGTTTCTTGGGGCTCTTTCTTTGTCCCTCCTTCTCCTCTCTGCTGGGTGAAATTTTACTGCCTCCATGGTTTTGACAACTACTTCTCAAAAGAATTGCCAATTTGGACAAGAATCTAAAAGTTAACAGCTGAGCCATGGATAAAGAAAAATATGGTACATACATATACACAGTGAAATACTACTATTCAGTCTTTTTAAATGATGTTATTTCGCCATTTGTTGCAACATGAAAAGAACACAGAAGATTTTTCATCCATAAGTAGAGGCAGATACAATTACAAAAGAATCCTTAGAGGGATGTTGTTGTGGCATAGACAAGACATGGCTTGCAATACGGTTGCCAGTTTGAGTCCTAGCTGTCCAACTTCCAATCCAGCTCCCTGCTAATGGTATGGGAAAGCAGAAGATGCTCCAAGTGTTTGGGCCCCTGCCACCCACATTGAAGACCTGGAAAAATCTCCTGGCTCCTGGCTTCTGCCTGGCCCAGCCCTGGGTGAAGCAGCCATCTGCAGAGTGAACCAGTGGGTGAAAGATTTCTCTCTCTCTTCTCATTCTCTCTTTACAACTCTGAATTTTAAATAAGTAATTTTATTATTATTTTTTAAAGAACAGTTAGGGAGATGCAACACTGTTGCCTTTGAACATACAGGAAGAGACCCCAGTGCCTACTCAGGAATGCTAAGTGGTTTTGAGAAGCTAAAATAAAGGACATGGACTCTCCTCCAGAGTCTCCATGAAGGAACAAGGCTCTGCTGACACTTTGACTAGCCCAGGGGCCCCTGAGTTAGTCTTCTCACCTCAACTTCAAAGTTAGTATTTAATTTTTTTAACTCCTCAAGTAAAAAAGAACAACAAAATGGATACAATGAAATATAATGATTCGCCTAGGAAAAATAACCATTTATGGATTATTTCAATATTATGAAAAGTTTGAAACCCATAGGAAAATGAACTTATACAATGAATACCCATACAGTTATCATCTGCATTCTACAACAAATTTTGCTGTATTTGCTTGATCATATTTATATCTTTATGTCTTTCCATTTTATCTTTATAATTTATGTATTACATTATTTTATGATACACTTCTATAGGCTCTGGGATTCCCTATCCCCACTGATTTCCAGTATATTATTATAATAGTATGGCCCCTCATAAACAGCATAAGTTCATCAGCCTGCTCTTTAAGTATCCTGACTTTGTAGGTATGGACAATGGCAGAGACCATCATCTTATTGTCAAAATATATTTAGCAGTTTCACTGGGAGTCCATCTTTGATTTGGAAGTAGAGATGTATACTGCATTGTATACTCACATCTGTATGTGAGAGTCTATTACATGGTTACTATACATCCCCTTAAATGAAAAACCATAAAACAAAATCAACAGGAAGGAAAACAGAAAATTTAAAACATGAAGTTAAATAACAAGCTATTGAATGATCAGTTACTAAAGAAGTGAAAAGGGAAATAAACCTTTTTGCAGAAAATGATGCTACTGCATGATCTATGTCATGAAGACATAGAAATCAATGTCACTGAAGACATTGAAAGTTTTTCTGGGTAAGTTATTCTGGGCTGACAGTTTTTCTTTTTAGAATCTGGAATGTGTCACTCCATTCTCATCTGGCCTTTAGAATTTCCTGTGAGAAGTCAGCAATGAGACTGATTGGGGTTCCTCTATAGGTTAATTGACTTTTTCATGTGGATATTTAAGGGTCTTTTCCCCGCATTTAACAAGAGAGCTTCATTATCATGTGTCATGGCGAATAAGATCAACCTTATTGGGAGTTCTGTGTCCCTCGTGTCCCTCCTGTAGTTGTTTTCTAAATCGTTTTCCAAATTAGGGAATGTTCCTTTATTATTTCATTGAATACATTTTTAAACCCAGCTTCTCCTTCTGTGCCTTCTGGAACTCCCATAATTCTTATAGTCGGCCTTTTAATAGTATCTCAATTCTTGTACTTTTTTGCTTGACTCAGTTATTTCCAGCTTTTTGGTTGTTTCTCCATTGTGAGAAATAATTTCCAATTCTGAAAATCTTTCTTTTGCTTGCTCATTCTATTACTGAATTTCATGTCTAATAATTTGGCTTGATCTAGTTTCAGCACTGCTATTTTGTGTGACACATTCCTTAAATTCCTTGAACTCCTGTATGTACTTCTCAGTGTTGTTAAGAAGCTTTATAACAAGTTTTTAATATTTTTTTACCCCTCCCCATTTTTTGCTTTTGCTCCTTTGCAGTGGAGGCATCAGTAACATTCATTGTGCCTCTGTTTCTTCTTTTGTTGTTGGTAATTGCTATTCTAGTTCGCAGATTCCTCTCCATAGGGCTGGTTTCTAAAGTGTGTTGCCCACAGGTCTATAGATCGATTTTTCTGATTGTGTACCCGGTTCATCATTTGCAGTTACTTGTGTTACTCCCTCCAGCAAGTTTCAGTCCCAGGCTCTTGTGCTCTGCGTCCATCATGGTCTCCACAGACCCAGCTCCTGGTTTACTCCTTTCTATCCATTGTGATACTGTGCTGTAGTCATGTTGCTTGCATAACCTTTCTCCCAGTCTTGGTTTAAGCAGTGCCCAGAATTAGGGAGATGTCAGCTATCCTAAATCACTGGGCTGTCAGTAGTGCCAGAACCTGCTGGCCATAAGGTTTGACATCACTTGGACCTATTTTGTGTAGAAACCATAGGATGTGAAGTCAGTACTATTTCCCCTTGAGACCAGTGCAATGCATTGAGCTGGAAATTAGCTTTCTCTTGACTCAATGCCTGTGGAGTTCACTGACATCCCTCTAGCTCCACAGTCTTTTCCTCAGTACACAAAATGGCACCCATTGTAGCATTTGTGGAGGTCTGGGCCTACTGCCTTAGGTCTGGGGTGTCACCTGAGCCTATCTTGGGTGGAACCTTTAAGATGCCATGTAGATACTGCTTTTCCTGTGGGATCAGTACAATGCTTCGGGCTGGAAATGAGCTTGTTCCTGGCTTAGTACATGTAGAGCTTGCTGTTGTTCTTCCATCCCCATAGCCTTTTCCTCAGTACACAAAATGGCACACATTGTGGCACTGATGGGGGTGTGAGCCATGAAATTCACCTTGTCCCTGCAACTGCCTGCTTGGGCTTTGCCACTCTGCATCTGTTTGTGGTTGAATCAAGTGAATTGGCAGGATGGGCAGTTCTATGGGTTCACTTCCTGAGCTCCAGGTGAACTCTCCTTCCCGCCTGGCCACTGGTGGAGCGCTGATCCCCGACCATAGTTGGGGTATGTGGTCACTGCAACACCGTTCTGCTGTCTTTGTTGCTGCTCTGTGCCCATGGGTCTTCAGGTATTCCTTTGCCATTGGTCTGCCCTTCCTATTTCCTGGCATGGCAGGCTCTCAGATTTGCCCTGGCCAATGATTTTCCACTTGTTTATAAACATGTCCTTATCCTATTCCACCATTTTGTTTCTTTCCTTTCCATCTTTTTAAAATATTTTCATTTCAGAGAAACTTTTACATAATATCAGTCCTGTCATGATTTACTTCCTAAATGCTTGCCTTCTTTGCCATATGACAACTAAACATTTACATACATACATCAAAGGAACATTAACTTACCACAGTGAGTACCACTTGTCCCAGATGAGTTACAGCCCATAAGGGAAAAACCTGGCAATACCAGTCTTTAATCCTTGATTTACAAATCTGTAAGCAAAAATACTTTGTTATTTATATCTAGTCACTTCTGGTGGCCATTTCATGATTAAGCATACAAAGTTACAAGGGAATTTAAGATATCCATTTTTTTTCTAGTTTAGATAGATGTTTGGGACTACACAAAGGTAACACAAACTTAAAAGTATGAAACACATTTCCTGAATTCCTCTCTAACATTATCTGTACTTTTTCTAAAATTTTTATTTATTTGAAAGACAAGAAGACAGAGTGGACAGGAGAGTGATAGTTCATTCTCTAAATAGTTGCCTATGGCAGGGGTTGAGCCATCCTGAAGCCATGAACCTGGAACTCCATCCAGGAGTGGCAGGTACCCAAGCACTCATTCCATCTTCCACTGCCTTCTTATGAGCAGGGAATTGGATCAGAAGTGGAACAGCTGGAACTTGAACCTGGACTGTCTAGGTTTAATTCTTGGCTGCAGCTTCCTGTTGATGCAGATCCTGGGATGTAGAGGTGAGTTTCTACCACACATTCAGGAGATCTGAATCATGTTCCCAGCTCCGGATTTTGGCTCAAGCCACTGCAGGCAACTCAGGAGTCAAGTAGTGGAAGATATCACTCATTCTCTCAAATAATTAAAAAATTAAAATCCAGACATTTAGACAGCTAATGTTTATAATTTTGGAACAATTCTGCCAAAATAGCTGAAAGAATGCAATCTAAGAATAGAAAGGGAGAACTGCCAGCCATATATACCACAGGATGGTTAGATGATGTTGAACAGTAGCCAAGATAAACATTAAAAAGACACTAAGTCCTTGTAAAAGCAGGTAGCAGCAGGTTCAACCCTACACAGCAGCATATTCAAAGTTCTACTTCAGGATGAATATCTGGGCTGTGACTAGCATGCCAGTTAAGAGAGTAGGTTCCTGCGAATGGACATCCTGAGAGCAAGCAGGAAGCTCAAGCAGGTGGAAGACAGACGGAGCCTGAGTTCTCAGCCTTGAGCCTTGGCCTAGACTAGCCCCAACCATTTTGGGCATATGAGGAGTGAAGTAATGGAACTGTCTGCTCACCTCTCAGGTAAATAGAAAGCAATGCATGTATGAACAGAAAATCAACAAAGAGAGAAAACACAAATATCATCAAACATAAATCATAGAAGTGAAGAATAACATAACTGAACATAAAAATTCAATAAAGGGTGTTAACCACAAACATGACTAAGTGGAAGAAAGAATTAGTGAACTTGAAGAAAGGTCACTGGAACAAAACTAAGAATGAAAGCCTGAAGATCCTACAGGACATCAGACAGTGAAACAATGTGTGCAATGCTGATATGCCAGAAAGAAGAGGGCAGAAAACATGTTAAAGAGGTGATGGCACAAAATTTCCCAAGCTTGGAAAATGAAACAGAAATCCAGATCCCAGAAGCCCAATGGACACCAAATAGGATAACTTTGGACAGCCACATCAAAACACATTATAATTCAGCTATCAAAAGCTAAAGACAGAGATTTCTGAAAGCAGCAGATTTAAGGGTATGATTGTATAGAAGGCAATAACCAGAATTCTGTAAGCATATTTTTTCAGGATGTTAGAACAAATGAATATCCTTTAAAAATAAAGATGTATCTGTTTTTACTGGAAAGGCAGATTTAAAGAGAGAAGAGAGACAGACAGAAAGATCTTCTATCTGCTGGTTCATTCCCCAGATGGCTGCAACAGCTGGAGGTGAGCCAATCTGAGACCAGGAGCTTCTTTCCAATCTCCCACGTGGGTGCAGGGTCCCAAGGCTTTGGGCCATCCTCTACTGCTTTCCCAGGCCACAAGCAGGGAGCTGGATGGGAAGCGGGGCATCTGGGACACAGGCCAGCACCTTTACGGAATCCTGGTTTTTGGAGGTGGAGGATTAGCCAACTCAGCTATTGTGCCAGTCCCAAATGTCATTTTAAAGGTCCAAAACAAACCTGCCAGCCAACCCTATACATGGTAATCCTGTCCTACAAAAACAAAGGGGGATAATAAAAAGTTTCTCATAAATTAAAAAGTTGAAGAAATTTCTGTGTTTCTTTTTTCTGCAAGAAATATTAAGGACAATTCATAAACATGAAAGAAATGAGTACTAATTACAAACATGAAAATATAAGATTGTAAGACCCACTGATTCAAGTACACACTTACATTTAAAACATTCCCTTATTGTGTAAATCAACTATTTAAGCAAGTCTCATGCTTAATAGATAAAATTACAGGTCTAGTCATTTGTTGGGGTACACAAATATTTTAAAAACAGAATTGGGGATTGTAGTCAAAGTGTAGAATTACTTTATGTGTTCACATTTAAGTTCTTAACAGCTAAAAACAGCCTGATAAGGGTAAAAGATATTTTATGTAAGCGTGAGAGTGATCACTAGGGGGGAAAAAACGCATAGAAGATTAAAAAAAAAAAAAACAAATGAATCCAAACATGCTACTGTAGAAAAGTATCAAACCACAACAGACCACAGCACAGGAGGAAGAAAGCGTCAAAGGATTTGCAAAATCCCAGCAAGCAGTGAACAAAAGGGCAACAGTAGGCCCTTCTCAACCACTCTGGATGCGAAAGCTCCACCTAAAAGCCAAGTAAGTGACTGGGTGAAAAAAATGAGCCCAAACAGTAGACTTCCTATAAGAGATTCACCTCACCTTTAGGACACACAGACTTGAGTGCAAAAGGAGAAAAACAAAGATTTTTCCAAATGCAAACAATAAGAACAGAAAAAGGCTTTAACCAAGAACAGCCTGTGAGTCCGTCTTGACTGCAAGCATCATGTGGCTTTTGCCTTTCTTCTGTTCACAGTGAATCCACTTATTCATTGATGTATGTTTTTATTCTTGTGCCCTAAGAAATACACACCACTTGTTTTTAGTTAACTACCCCTTTAATGTGCCATAGATTTTTGTTTGCGAATATTTTGTTGAACATATTTGAATTTGTGTTCATCAAGGATACTGACCTATAATCTCCTTGTGTTCTTGCCAGACACACTGGAGCACACTTTGTTGGTAAAATACCCTCAACAATTTAGGCATACAAGGAATGTAGCTCAATACAAAAAGTTCACTTAGGAAAGTATTCCAGTGAATGTTAAACTCCATGGTGAGAAGCAGAAGTCTTTCCTCTAAGCCGAGGAACATGATAAGGATACCTATTCTTACTTTTATTCACTAGATGTCCTTCTCAGAGCACTTAGATAAGAAAAGGAAATGGATGCATCCATATTAGAAAGGAAGAGGTGAAAAATGACCTGTTTTGCTGATATTATATTATATATAGGAAATCCTAATGGCTATATCAGAAAACTATGAGAACTGATCAACAAATCTAGTAATATGGCAGGATAGAGCACCAACACAAGAAAACATCTTATTCATTTCCATGTGCCAGTAAATTTGAAGAATTAATATGCTTATTATAGCATCAAAAACAGAACACTAAATTTAAATAATGACATTAAATAAGTGAAAGATTTACATATTGTGAACTAAAAAAAACATAGATGAAGGAAAAGACACAAATAAATGAAACAATTTCTTGTGCTAATGGACTGAAAGAATTAATATTATTAATATGTCCAATCTACTCAAAGCAATCTACAGATTTGATGTCATCTTTTATCAAAAGGTCATTTTTCTCAGAAAAGGAAAATCTACCTAAACATTCATACAAAACCATGAAGACTTGTCTGTTGAACTGAAATTCCCACTGTGAAGTACAAAGTGGATGGAGACCTTAAGTATGATGCCTAGAGTTGATGCTCCTGGGAGGTGATTGAGATCATGTAAGGTCATCAAAATGAATGTTTCATTTTTGGATAGTGATGGATTTATGATAACAGAGACAAAGACCAGAATAGGCACACAGACACACGTTTGTATTCCCTACCCATTGCCCTGGGATTTCCTAAGACATCCTGAGACTGCTAGCAACAAAGCCATTTGGCCCCTTAACCCTGCACCTCTGGAATTATGAGGTAAATAAGATCATTTCCATAAGTAGACAGCCTGAGCTATTTTGTTGATAGTAACAAAAAATTAGAATGAGAAAGACTCTAACCATATAAAAAAATCAGCCTGAGAAAGACTCTAACCAAAGTAATCTAAGTATCACATTGATTTCAAAACACATTACAAAATTATAGTAATTAGAATAGCATGGTACTGACATTAAAAAATAGACTGGCCAGAGTACAATACCTGAAAATCACAGACCTATGGTCAACTGATTTTCAACAAAGATGACAACAATATACAATAGATAAAAGTCTCTTGGGGCTAGTGCTGTGGGACAGCAGGTTAAGCTGCTCCTTGCATCATGGGCTTACTGTATCACAGTGCCAGTTCAAGACCTTGCTTCTGATCCAGCTTCCTGTTAATGCCCCAGGGGAGGCAGGAGATGATGGCTGAATAACAGGCCATTGTTACCCACGTGGGAAGCAGAACAGAGTTCCATGCTCCTGGTTTGGTCCTGGTTCAGACTTGGCTGGTGTGGCCATTTGGGGAGTAAACCAGTAGATTAAAGGTTACTCTGTCTCTCCTTATCTGTCTGCTGCTCTTTCACATGAATAAGTAAAATATTTTCAAATTTTTTTCAATAAATATCTGGAAAACTTTCATTTTCACATAAAGAGGAGTGAAATTGGACCCTTACTTCATATAACATGAAAATCAACTCAAAACGCATCAAACACTTAAACAGTAAGACTTGATACTATACAGTCACTAAAAGAAAACACAGAGAAAAACCTCCACAACACTGATGTGATGATTCTGGTCAGGGATACATCCCTGAAAGTACATGTAACAGTAGCAGGAAGAAATAAATGGGATTGAGTCAGAGCAAAACAAAACAAAACCACCCTCCCCAACCCTAAACTGCACAGCAAAGGAAACTAAATAAGGAGAAAATTCTTTCAGTGAGAAAAAAAATCTTTCAGACTATGCATTCTGAGAGGAATTGTACCCAAAATACGTAAGAGACTCAAACAGCTCAACCACAACAACAAAAATAAGTCAACATCACTAACCACCAGAGAAATGTAAAATAAAACTACAACATGTTATCACCTTGCACATGTCAGAATGGCTATTATCAAGAAGCAGTGAAGTGGGCAGTGTTAAGATTCTGCCTGAGACACCTGCATCCTCTAGAAGGGTGCCTAGGTCCAAGTTCTGGCTCTTCTGCTCTGGTTTCCTACTGAACACCCTAAGAGGCGGATGATGCTTTCAGTACTGGGCTCCTGCCACACATGTGGGAGAACTGGATTGATGGCTAGTCTCTCGGCTTCAGCCTGGTCCAGATGACTGCTGTAGGCATCTGGGGAGTGAACTTGTAGATGGAAGACCTCTTCTTTCTCCCTCTGTCTCATCCTTGCCCTCTTTGAGACTTTCAATACAGAAAAGAACAATGGCAAAAATGCAGAGAAAAAGGAATTCTTGGAGCTTGTTAGAGGAAATACAAATTGTCATTATGGAAAACAGCACAGAGAGTTCTCAGAGGAATCCCACTTTTGAGTATATATCCAAAGGAACAGAAGTAAGTGTGCCAAAGAGGCATCTGCTTTCCAATGTGCACTGTAGGATTATTCACATCAGGGAGATAAGGGAGCAACATCAGTGCTCTCAGAAGGATGGAGAAAGAAAACATGGTAGGAAGGATTAGAAACTGTGCAATAGAGACTTTCATATCCAGATATGTAGATACAATGCAGCATGCATCTCTACTTCCAGACCAAAGATGGTCTCCCAGTGAAACTGTTGGATACATCTACACAACAGGATGTTGGACTATCTACCATTGTCTGTACCAGCAATGTCAGGACACACTTAAATAACAGAATGATGGACTTGTGACTGCTTATGAAGAACTACATTATCGCAATTATGAGGAAAATCAGTTTGGGGAAGGCAATTTGGGGAGGGGGTAGGAAAACTCCAGACACTATGGAATACCATAAAATTTAAAATAGAAGGTGAAAAAGTCAGAAAACTATATAGTTTTTATATATATTGTTTTTACATGTGTGTGTATGTGTGTGTATATATATATACAAACCATGGTGTGTTTACATGCAATGGATAACATTAAGTCTCTGAATATAAGGACATCTTATTGTTTCTGATGACACAGATGGTCCTGGAGCACATTATGTTAGATAAAATCAGACAGGTGTAGAAAGAAAAAGCTAAATAATCTCACATTTACACTTGGGATACAAAAAAAACCTGACAAAGGTAGAGTTAAATACAGGTAACAAATATATATAGGTTCAGGATTTAAAATTTGTACTTACTTTTTAACGCCTCAAACATGCTTTTTTCTACATTTGCCAGCCACTGTTCTACAGCACTTCTTACGTGAATTTTCCTGTAATTTGTTTAAAAAAAATCAGAAAGCCATTTCAATTCATGCTCTGTCCTTTGATAGACTTAGACTACATTTTGGCACATTTTAATAATATTCACGGCTCAATTATAATTCTAGAATATCTTTTGGTTATTCCAAATTTTAATTTAGAAAACTGCACAGAAAACAGTTAATCGGGTTTTAAGGAATTCTTACATAAATACCATAAATTACACAGTAATTAAATTATATGCAAAAAAAATTCATCTGTAAGAGACAGAGAGATTGTAGTATAAAACATTTTGGGGGGCCTGGCATGATAGCTTAGCGAAACTGGTAATGCAATAATGAGAGTAGGAAATGCAAAGCAAATCTGAATGACAGAGCAGAAGCTAGACCTACATGAGTACCGTGAGTTTGAAGATTATCTTCTCTGCTTCTAATTGAAAAGAAATGAATATGTATGAGAAGACATCCAGAAAGGTGACAGCATATTTGAATAAGGATATTATATCTTAGTTTGCTTAGAGTGCTTCCATGAAAAACCAAATTTCAGAGGTTGTAAAGCATGAGGGCTTAAGGGGTCTGAACGCTAGGTTAGCAGCATATTCAGCATACTTGTGCAGCACGAGGCCTTCGCCTTCAGCAGACATGAGCATCCTTATGGTAGAGGGGCTGATCTCTTGCTTGCATATCATCAGCTGCTTCACATTCTCAAAGCACTTCACTAGATGAGGCTGTGAACCGGAAAGGTGGATTGACAGCATGAGTAAATCCTGGAATGCTCGGGAAATAGCACTGCTGAACATAGGGGAGTGCCGTTACCTGTACAGACTCAGGGTTTCTGCTGCCGGCTAGGATCGCAAGCAGCTCATCGGTGCTGAGGAAGTAAAACCTGGGGAAAATCATCCTTTTCGTTTCAAGGTAGTCCTGTTCAGAAAAACCAAGAGAAATGCAGTTCAGAAAATATACTTATTCATGGTAAGGATCGTAACCGCATGTGTACCTACCTACACAAAAGCTACAACAGTAATGGTGTAGGGAACATGCTAGTATCTGAAAATCACGCCAAGGCCAAATGAAAGCTGTACTCAACACATTAAAAACCTTTCCTAAAGCAAATTTAGAAAAAAAAAATCAAAACCTAAGCAGCAACAAAAATCCTCTTAAATTATTCACTGCTAACAAAGTACTATATTTTAGTATGATCGATTTACTTTGTGTATTTCGCCTTTCTGGACTGCTTCCCTGTCTGTGGAGCTCCCATTTCACAGATGAGCTCACATCCTCCTGCTTAGGCACTCTCATGGAGATTCACCACTGCCGCCACCTCTCCCCACAACGTAGGAGATTCAAACCAGGAAACAGCCAGCCATCCAGTTTGGTCAGGTCAACAAGTTCTTACTGGTTTCTGTTCTATTCTCTTCAGATTCTCCCTTGGCACTCTCTCAAGTACAAAGTTTAAGAAGCCTTTCCTGTCCCTTTGTTCCCCTCCAACAGCTGTTTGCCCATTTTGCTACAAAGTTCTTAGTCTATAAGCACAAAATCTTAATTCTCTATCATGTCACATTCTGCCATAGAGCCCCTGTTGGCTCCGATCTACTGAGTGCTTGTCAGTCTTCCTGTTGCATGCAAATTCTATAGGACTTGGCTCTGCCCTTTGTTTCAACCTCTGATTTTTTTCCCATTTTCCCACAGCCATTACATGTCATTTTTGCCTTGCATGTACCAGGATCTCTTTTAGGGATGCTCCACTTCCCATCCAGCTCCCTGTTTGTGGCATAGGAGAACAATGGAGGATGACCCAAAGTCTTGGGACCCCGTACCCACATGGGAGACCTGGATAAGTTCCTGGCTCCTGCTTTGGATTGGCTCAACTCCAGCCACTGTGGTCACTTGGGGGAATGAACCAGTGGATGGAAGATCTGTATCACTTTCTTTTTCTTTATAAATCTGCTTTTACAATAAAAATAAATCCAAAAAAAAAAGAGTCCCTCTTTGTCCCATCCACCATAATGCTGACATTTCTCAAATTTTCCTATCACTCTTCTTACTATGCTCTTCTCAAGTTATTTAATCCATATTCATTTTCTTCCATTCAGATCACTTCTCTCTGCCCAGCCACACTGTGTATCCTCCTATCCTACAGAGGATGCATTCCAAGACTCCCCCAGAAAATGCTGAAACTGCACATTGCACTAAATCCTTACACTTATGTTATTTATACATCACACTGTAATACATGCCATACATCTGCGAACTGGGATGACTACCACACGCCTAAGCAGTAAATGATGTATATGGAGTAAGTATGCTGAGCAGGGAGAGAAGATTCACATTTGGGGTAGAATAGGGAAAATTTCACCATGCTACTCAGGACAGTATGCAATTTAAATTTTTCTGCAATTTTCTACTTGATATTTTGAGGACCATGAATGGCCACAGGTAACTGGAATTGTAGGACTCAAAGACAAGGAAGAACTACTACTCCCAGTTGCCAAGTGAGGCATTCATCTGAATGTCCTATCTGCATTAGATTTTCAGCATGAGCAAACACAAGTCTCCTCCAGCTCTTTTCTCTGCAGCATCATTGCTTTTCGTTTTATGGCCAAACCAGAAATCCAGCCACAGTCCTGGACATCTTTTACACTTGACTCGCCGCTCTGCTGCTCCAGGCTCCACATTCTTTCATCCTCACTGTGGTCTTGCTATTGTTCTTGAACTAGTCTTTAAATATCCAGCCTCACTGTCCATGCTACAGGTTTGAAAATTATTCATCCCTCTCCAAGCTCATGTTGCAATTTGGTTCCTCATGTGACAATGTGGTGAGGCATTTCTACATTACATTGCTGCCTCGAAGTTTTCTCTGAATGCTCATGAAAATTGTAACTCACTGTGATTCTCAAGACCCTTCACCCTCTTGTTCCACGCGTGCCCTGTCTCATCTGTACTGTACTGCTCACAAACCAGAAGGTACCACATGTGCTCTTGGCTCCATGTCTCACCTACCCTCTTTGTTTGGACTCTAACCTAGTCAGTACCCACTCCTAAGACCCACATTAAGTGTCCTTTCTCTCAGTACAGGAAATTTTCTTCTCTTTGCTGCGGCCTCACTCTCCAAGCTGTCATGGCATACTTCATTTTATAACGCCCCTCTGCTCTTTCATCTCTTACACTGCAGTTCTGTAGTAGTAGGCAAAGTGTCTTCTAACTTTGTAGAACCAGTACAGAGCAGCAGCAGTGCCTGGACCAAGTCAGTATTCAGCCCATGATTAAATGACTGGTGTGGAATCATCCTCAGTAATAATTCAGGCACGTGTCAAATATAACAGGAAGGCTTAACGACCACCTGTCCTAGATCATAGCTTGTTCCAGAAGAAGGCCTGTCTGGAAGAACTTTCTATATAGAAGCCCTGACTACAGTTAAATACTCCAGAAGAGCCATCCTGGTATCTGTGTCCTGTGTTTAACAAGGAAAAGTGATGCCTGAAAAAAATCTTGATTTTTGAAGCAAAGTAAATGTGTACATCATGAATCTCAAACACCAGAACCTAGTTGTTTAAGCAATATGTATGTCAAGATGACAATTCAATGTTTTAACAATCAGAAATTTATAAGCCCATCAACATATCCTATTTGAACTTTTGCTGCATTTATCAACTTCATAGTAGTGGTTTGGGGCTGGTGCAATGGCTCCATAGGCTAATCCTCTACATTCAAACACCTCCATTCCTTACAGGCACAGGCTCCTGTCTTGGCTGCTCCACTTCCCAACCTGCTTTCTGCTTGTGTGTGGCCTGGGAAAGCAGTAGGGAATGGTCCAAAGCCTTGGGACCCTGCACCTGTGTGGGAAACCAGAGGATGCTTCTGGCTCCTGGCTCCAGATCAACTCAATTCTGGCTTTTGCAGCCATTTGGGAAGTGAACCAGTGGATGAAAAATCTTTCTGTCTTTTCTTCTCTCTGTAAATCTGACTTTTCAATAAAAATAAATCTTAAAAAGACCACAGTACTAATACTAATAAAATAATTAACCTTCATGAAGTACTTTTTGTGCCAATTCTTGTGCTTTATGCTCTCCCATTTAGAACAAAGCCCCTCAAGGTATCTCTGCCTTTTCTCAACCTTAATAGAACTTGGGGCATTTGCTTAGGATATTTATTACACCCCACCTCCATCCCACCAGAGAGTTTTGGACTGTGTCCTGCCTTTGCTTCGATCCAGCTTCCTGCTTCTGCACACTCTGGGGAGGTAAAGATGATACCTCACATACTTGGGTACCAGCCACCCAGGTGACAGAGGCGGTAAAGCTATGCCCAGCCCTGGCAGTGCAAGCATTTGGGGACTAAACTGACATGTGGAAGCAGTTGGTTTCCTTCTCTTGCAAATAAATACAAGATAAACAAATATACTTAAAAGGAGATAATGGAATTCTGGCTCTTCAAAGTTTAGTATTTTTGCCTAAGATCACTTCGTCAGTCCATCTCCCATTGCTTTTGTGAATATTTTCACTATATGCTATGGAAGAAGAGAATTTGAGGTTAGTTTCTACTGTATATTACACTCCTTCTGCAAAATAAAATCATTCACTACTTTAGGATTGGTATGATTTTTTTCCTCATTTTTTTTTTTTTACCTCAAGCCTTTTCTTTATAAATTCAAAATGTTTATTACAATTTTTCAGAATTTCGGGTATTCTTTTGGAGATGATTATTTGCAAAGCATTCAGTCTGTTTTGTAGTTTGGATGTTACTTCTTTCCATGTGGAAATCACCTGAGAGAAAACTTTTGTTTCTTCTGGGAGCTGCCTTTAGAAAAAAAAACGGATGAAATTTTATATTTTTGAAGTCCTATGATTTAAATGTGCAACCTGAATACATTGCCACATTTCATGGTTTAATTTAGAAAGCACCTTTGTGCGTTTTATTTTTCTTCATCAGTCATTGATTAAAGGTAACTTCTGAGTGCTCACTTTAAATGAATAATACCCACACTAAGAAATGTAAGATCGTTTAACAAGAGCATATTTACTATGTGGTAGAAGACAGATGTGCATGGATTCTACATAAAGTAGTGATTTGTGTGTCAATACATGGAATAAAACCAACCATGGGTGGAATTCGAGAGAAGCATTGGGGCATGGAAGGGGCTTCCTGAACAGGACACTGCTTAATCTGGGTTCTGGAAGAGTAATCTGTTTATGACATGAGAAGGCAGTGGATGCTCGGTCCAGGAACAAGCATATAAGAGGGGTTCCCTGAACGATCTACTAGTCTTAGGGGATGAGGAAATGCGAGGCAGGGGTCAGTCCTGGTACGGAAAGTTTCCTTCACAGAATATTATCACTGTTTCCTCTCCTCTGAGAGCAGCATGTGGCTGCCTCTCCACATGCACATTGTTAATCTGCTGATAATGTTTGTTCTGCTGTTGAAGTATCTTCAAAAGTTGGTGGGCCAGCTCCTTCCTCTCTGCTCAGCTGGGTATCCCACAGCCATCCCACCCTAGTCATTTCCTTCAAATGCTTCATGCCTTGAAGTTGAGCGAGGAGGCCGTGAGGGGGAAGTCTTTAGGTGTGTGACATTTGATTTGACCTTCATGCACTAGATGGCAGCTAAAAAATGTTGATAGACTTTGCAAAATATCCCCAAATATGTAAAATCATACCTGGCCAACACTGGTCTAGCATACTCAAGCATTCCTTCTCCACAGAATTCCCCAGAGGAGGGAAGCCCCCTCCTAGACTCTAAATGTCAATTTCTCCTGAGAATACTTCTACCATCATCACCTTCCACACCTTGGGTGATTGCCCTAGACATGTCTGCAGCTTGATCAAAGTCCGATTAGGAAATACCATGTCAATTAATGCCATAAGGTTGTAAATGGCTGTTGATTTTATGTTCGGGCTTTTAATTGATTGGGATGATAATTTGCTGGCTTTACCTTCAGACCAGAGATGGTCTCACCAAGAAATCGTTGAACCCACTAGGATAATAAGACACTGGACTTTATGCTTGGTAAATACTTCCAATGAAAGAACCTCAACTGAATTTGAACTGTGGTAATGCAGCAAGGTGGAGAAATCCACCATGGGGAGAGGGTTCGGGGAGGTGTCGGGGGAAATCCCAGTGCCCATAATGCAATGCCATTAATAAAAAAAAAGAGTCCGATTAGGAGAGGAACTTGGATGTTCCCTTCTGCTAAGCACTCTCCCAACTCCTCTGGTGTTAAGGTGAGGCTTGAGTCTCACCCATTCCCTTCACAACATTCTCCCTTAAGATGGATCTTTTGTTCTTTACTGCTTCCCCCACCCTCCCTGCCCCGATGCTTCCCATTGGGATCAGGGCTCATTGTCCCTCTGCATCAAACTATGGCCTATTATAGTCCATTTTTTTCTTTCCTTTAGACATATTTATAAGTGCTTTCGGTATCCCTTGTTTAAAAGCATCTTTTCAATCGCAGTAAATCCTGTAAAAGAGCAACGAGCAGTGGTATTTTGATACTTATGTGTTTGGCTCTTCTATTAAGAAATTTTTACTAAAATGCAATAATGAAACTTAAAGTTGAGCCTCAAAGCTGTTGCAACCATTATGGATATGCTTAACTATGTGTGTGTGAGTGTTTTTTTTTTTTTTTTACGACCATCTGCAGGTTAACAGGAGAATACCAAGCTTTTGTAGGATACATAATAATACGTATAAAATATGGACATTATTCCCAGAAAAGCAGTTCTTTTTCAAGCTTTTGATAGCTATTCTTTCCCCCCCAACTTATGCTTAGTATACTTATCTTGATATGAGTGGTCTTTCTTACCTCACAAACCTTTCACTCACATACTTCATGACCTCCCATTTTATTTCAGAATGGCTCCTACACTAGCTTGTATGATTTACTCTGAATCATTAATGATTCCTAGATAGTTTCTTGGGTAACCATTCATCTCAACCAAGGCACTATTAAGACTATTAAGTGATTACCCTTAAGAGTTAAAAGCTAATTGATTTTAATACTATGAATAAAAGCAAATATAGAATTTTTAAGATAGTTTCCCAGGTCTTCTATTCCTTTACCTGGTCCAAATAAAAAAAATCTTATTAAAGTATGAAGGCTACTAAAAAGTGTTTTTTACATATATTAAAACAACACTGATATTCCAGAAGTAAACAGACCCATCAAAGTATCATTTAAGGAAGATAACAACACATCTGACACTTTGCCCCACGGTCCTTTATACATATTCATGTTAATAATTGTGAAGGGGTGGGCACTTGGTCTTTGTGGGTAAGACACCTGTTAAGATGCCCATGTGCCATATCAGAATGTCTGATTTCAATATCCACCTCTACCTCCTAACGTCAGCTTCCTGCTAACGCAGGCCTATAGAATAATAAAAAATAATAATAATAAAAAAGGGAAGAAGACAGTAGCAAGTGGAGTTCCTTGATCCATGTGGGGATCCTGAGCCAGTTCATGCTCCTGCTTTGCTCTGTCTGTGCATCTGAAGAGTGCAGTAGTGGACGGGGTGTTTGTGCACACACTCCTTATATCCAATAGATACAAATTTTTAGAATTGGAGAAATAAGGCTTTTTTCCTAAATGTTAATACTTTTAAACTTCCTGTGAAAGAAAAAAGTTTTTACTGAGCACATTATACTCAAATGTCTATACTGTTCATTTCTTAAGGATTACAGAAGGTAACCAACCACTTTTTTTTTCTTTTTCCAAATCTTAAGTGGGGTATTTTAAGATTTTTTTTTTTTTTACCTTTGTATTTCTAGACAGTTAAAGACTGGCTCAACATGAAGCCAGTTTCGTTGACAAGTCATCCATTCCTCAAGGGCATAAGAGAACACAGTCAGGTTATTAGTCCATTCATGCACAAGATCCTGCAAGGACAGAAACAAATATCTGGCAAATATACAAAATTGTAAAGAGTCATAAAATAGAAACTAAGATGAACAGTGATTATCAGTCACTGTATTTCATTTTTGAAGTTTGAGATGTTTGTTTACCCAATTCTCTTATTATGTATACATCTTCTCAAAAAGGTTTGAGTAACACATATAGACATACAGAATTAAGCATAAATATTTCCCATTCAACATTTGTTTCATAATTCCTATCACAGAGGAAACACCATTAGGGAGTCCGTACGTTTTTTCAGCACTTTCCCCTTCAGCATAAAAGCAATTGTATTTTTCTGCAATTCATTTTTTAAGAGATATCATTTTATAATGATTTCAGAAATTTCTGTCATGTGGATATAACAAATCGTTTCCAAATATTATATTAAAATAGTAGAAAAATCATGGCAAATACATTAATGCTGAAATGCTTATTTGAAGATAATGAATTGGGCCATCCTTTTATCTGGCTACTCAAAAATAAAACCACTTGTAACTCATTTGTATTCGTTTTCTGATATTTACTTCCGTATGTCTTGATTTTTGAAAGTTTTATCGAAGTATGACTGATAGGTGGCAAACTGCACCATTTATAGCTGCATAGATTTTAACGTCTGCTTATACCTGTGAATGATTAGCACAATGAAGACAATAAAAATCCATTACATGGAAAGGTTCCCTGTACAAACCCTTCCTCTACTCCTGTCTTACTTGTCATGCATGAACACGACACATCAATCTTTCACGCGAGTCCTAATTTCTGAGGGGTTTTTAGTTTTCCTTGCACAGACACTACACACCCATGTTTTGTCAGATTTACCTAAAAATATCACATTTAATATTATTGTAATTATTAAAAAATTTCAATATCTAATTGTTCGGTACCGATAGCTAGATTGAAGTTGATTCTTCTTGGATAATCTCCTGCCCCAAAAACTTCCTAAAATTCATTTACTTTTTCTCAAAATAGAATTCATTGGTTTTAAATAGGTGCTTAGTATTAAATTCATGTGAATATAAGGAACATTTTATAGGCTTCTATTGCTTAACAGCAATAGAAGCAGGTGTTATTTTGAAATGATTTGATTCCATTTCATGATACTTATATTTACTTAGATTACAGGTCTGTTGTATATAGTAATGGTAGTTATTTTTTTTTTAAGATTTTTAATTTTTATTGGAAAGGTAGATTTATAGAGAGGAGAGACAAAGATCCACTGGTTCACTCCCCAAGTGTTCGCAGTAACTGAAGCTGAGCCAATCTGAAGCCAGGAGCTTCTTCTTTTACGTGGGTCTTTTACGTGGGTGCAGAGTCCCAAGTCTTGGTCCCTCCTTAATTGCTTTCCCAGGCCATAAGCAAGGAGCTGGATGGGGAGTGGGGCAGCCGGGACACAAACCAGCACCCATACAGGATCCCAGCTGTTGCAAGGCAAGGGTTTAGCTACTGAGCCATCATACCAGGCCCAATAACAAAGTTTTGAACACTCGAAAACTGGTAAGACCGTGCTTTTTAAGTGTTCTCACCAGGAAAAAAAAGGTGTGAGGTAATAGATATGCTAATCAGCTTGACTTAGCCATTATATAATCATATTAGAACAGGTTATATAACAATAAACATACACAATTTTTATCTGTCAAATAAAATAAACAAATACAATCAAAATGCTTTTTAAAAAAAGGCTAGAAGCCAGAGTCGGCAGAAATGTATGCTTTCTGATGCATTTGACTCCACATCCCTACCATGCGAGCAGAACCAGGCTGCCAGCCGTGCCCGCCACCTGCGATCACCTCCCATATTAAGGATCAACCCAGTGAGGCTTTACATCCCTAAGCTCCGAACTCTCAGGAGGGGCTGCACTGTCATCATTCCCATTTTTACCTGAGAAAACTGAGGCTCAGATCAGAGGTGACTGACAGGGGAGTTGGCACGAGGCCGATGCTAGGACTCAACCCCAGATCTGCCGGAGGCTCACTGTATCTGCCATCTGTTGACCCAGTGTCAGGCAAGCAGACACTTTCCAGGAAGGCTGCTGAGTGGGCTTCTGGATTCCTTGTGGGACAGGGTGGGGGGCTCATTAGCCTTCTGGCACCCACATGCGGTTAAGGGAGTCCCAGATTGTGGCAATAAGGTGACAGAAAGCAGCAGGAGAGACACTCCTGTGTAAACCCCACCAAGCCTTTTGGGTTGTCTGACTCAGTCATTTGGAAGGGGGCAGGTGCTGTGTGCTTTCGTGCTGTGCCCACTGGGAGCAGAGCTCAGTGAACACAATGGCTGTCCCTTGTGCTCCAATCCACACAGACTTCAGAAGGGTGAGCTAGGCAGACTCAGGAGGACTGCACCAGAGGAGTCAGAGTAGGGAGTGCTGACCAACTGGGCAGTGAGCATCCAACACTGTTCTGGGCCTAGCTGTGAGCTCTGCACCTGGTACCCAAGTGATAGCAAAACAAGGCAGCAGACTTAGAACCAAAGCCAACGTGTCTCCTTACCTGGAAGGGCCTCTTGGGGCATTTAGAAGCAGGCAGAGGGCACCTGTGCCGCTGCCTATGATGCTAAATGCTGATGGCTCCTTGACCTTTACACAAATGGGGCACCCCTGGTGAGTGGGGGTTCAACCCCACTGGCAAGGTACACGCTGCTGGTGGCCTGTTCATTGTTCCCATTCACCCGAATGCCCTAGTTGTGAGATAGAAAATCTTGGTGTTATTTGGAGCCTCAGCTTTCCACTGGGCTGAGGCCCTGCAGGCTCCATCCCTACCTGGTAGCACGATTACCCCCCCCCCCCCCCATTTACCCAACACAAGCTCAGGCCAGGCAGTTCTCAGCTGGGAGCCATGAACTAAGCTTTCCATCAATGCCAGCTCATTGGCATAAATCTGGTGCCACTCATGTTGGAAACCAAGCTTGTCATCTAAGGAAATGCTCTTGGATTATAATCACTGGTTTCTTTTCTCATTCTCTTTTCAGATTGTTTTAATGGAAAAGTTTTTTAAATGTATATGTGGCCAACAATATGGTGTTTTAACACGTATGAATTGCACAATGGCTAAATCAAGCTGTTCAATATTTATATAACCTCACACACTAATTTCATGTGTGGTAAGAACACTTAAAATCTACTTTCTTAACAAAGTTCAAGAATGCAATGCATTGTTATTAATGATGGAAACCATTATCTCTTCAATTATTCCTCCTAACTGAAATTTTTATTTTGAAAAGGCAACGGGTCCACCATGATGGCTCGTCTTCCAACTGCAACCACCAGGATCCCATATGTGTGCTGGTTTGTGTCCCAACTGCTTCACTTCCCATTCAATTGCCTGTTTAGGGCTGGAGAAAGCAGTGAGAGATGGTTCTAAGCCTGAGGCTCTTGGCTCCTGGCTTCAGATTGGCTCAGCTGTATCTATTGCAGCCACTTGGGGAGTGAACCAGCAGATGGAAGATCTTCCTCTCTGTCTTTCCTTCCGTCTTTGAATCTGCCTTTCCAATAGAAAAATAAGCAATTCTTAAAAAAAAATTAAAGACACATAGAAATTGTACATGTATCAAGTACTAGTTCATGTTTTGGTTCATGTATACATTGTATAATGCCCAGTCATTTGCTTTATGATGTATAGAAAAATACAGTATATTAACATTACCTATGATCATCCTATTGTGTTATAGAGCCCCCAGAACTTCTTAATCCCATCTAGCTATAATCTACCCACCTATCCATTCTTCCTCACTCCGTCATCATTTTTTTTTGCCAGCATCTTGTGACCAACATTATGTTTTCAACTTTTACAGCATCACTTTTTTTTTGTCTCCATTACAAGTAAGACCAAGACCAGGGATAGCTGTCTTTTTTGTATTTGAATTTTTCACTTCATGACCTCCAGCTCATCCATGTGGCTGCAAAGAGTATGATTCCACCCTTTTCAATGCTGCATAGTATTCCATTATGTATGTACCACATTTCCCTCATCCATTCATCAGTGGGTTGATTCTGTTTCTTGGCTATCATGAACAGTCCTGCAGTACATGTGGGGGTGCAGATGTTTCTGTGACAAACTGACATGATTTCCCTTGGATACACAACCAGGAGTGGGACGGCTGGATTATATGGCAGCTCTAGTTTGGGATTTTTGAAGAATGCCATAGTGTTTTCCACCATGACAGTACTAATTTACTAACTGAAAATTAGATTTTTCTACCTGCATCCCCCCAGTCTCCCCATCTAGTCTCTATTTGCTTGAGTTTATTGGCTCTGGACTCCACCTGTAAGTGGAGTCATGCAGTGTTTATTTTCTTATGCCTGGCTTATTTCACTGAGCACCCTGTTCTCCAGGGTCACCCATGTCATCACGAATGTCAGGATGTCCTCCTTCATTAAGGCTGGACAGGATTCCAACTGTCTATAAACAAGTGGTCCCCAACTTAGGACGGTTTGACTTACAATTCTCAGGTTTATGATGGTACAAAGCCAATATGCATTCTATAAAAACCACTCTTGGATTTTGCATTTGATCATTTCCTGGGCTAGTGTTAGGCAGCATGATCCTCTCTCCCAATCCTGACCCACCCCCCACCCTCACGCACCTGCCAGCTCTGCATTAGCCATGCCATCACAAGGGAAAACGGCCCTCTGAGTGGACCAAATTGCTAAGCTATGGTGTTTGAAAGAGTAGTTGTACCAAATATACTTTTGACTAACAATATTTTCTGCTTAAAACATGTTTATCAGGACATAACACCATCAAAGGTCAAGGAGCATTCAGGTACCACATCTTTATCCATTCATCCGTTGAGGCGCACTGCAGTTAGCTCCACATCTTGATTATTATGAGGAAAGCAGCAATGGACTTGGAAGTGGAGCTGTCTCTTTGACATACTGATTTCCTTTCCTTTCCATTTATGCCTAGTAGTGAGATTGTTAATTCATATAGTAGTTCTATTTTTAATGTTTTGAGGTGACTCCACACTGTTTTCCATGGTGACTGTACTAACCTTTTCATTGTCCTCTTTTTGAGACCCCATTTGCATGACAGTTAAGCAGGTTCTGACAAAAGCTTGTATCAACAGAGTTCCCATGAGAAGTGAAAGCTAAGGAATGTTAAACCCCTCCATCAGAACCACACTTCAGACCTGAGCCATGAGCTTAACCAACTCATCCTATAATGACATCTATAGGAAACCTAAAGGAATTTCCATGTTAAAGCAGAATTATTCATCTGGGCCTGGCAGCGTGGCCTAGCAGCTAAAATCCTCGCCTTGAACGCATCGGGATCTCATATGGGCGCCTGTTCTAATCCCGGCAGCCCCACTTCCCATCCAGTTCCCTGCTTGTGGCCTGGGAAAGCAGTCAAGGACGGCCCAAAGCTTTGGGATCCTGCACCTGTGTGGGGGACCTGAAGGAGGTTTCTGGCTCCTGGCTCCGATCGGCACAGCACCGGCCATTGCAGCCACTTGGGGAGTGAGTCATCGGACAGAAGATCTTCCTCTCTGTCTCTCCTCCTCTCTGTATATCTGACTTTGTAATAAAAATAAATACATCTTTTTTTAAAAAAAGAATTACTCATCCAACTGCTCGATGAGTATACTTTGGGGTCTTTTATAACATTCAATTCAGAAGGAAAGATAAAAGCTACTTATGTTGCAAAACTTTGGAGTTTTGTACTTTGTGGAGTAAGCCACTTTGGAGTGTGAAAAGCCTAAGTGGTTCTTTCTCTAGCTAAAATTAGCTGCCAGACCCCCAGCTGTTCACCCCGCACAGAGGGGAGGTCCTACACCATTATCCCAGGGGAGCATCTAAGCAGAAAACCTGATCATAGTGCATGCAAAGGACATCAACGAATACTACAGAAAGACCATGATTCCTATCTTTAAAAAGCTGGTACCAATGTGGGAATCCACATAAAAAATTACATCTCATAAAAACAAACCATGTCTGTAAAACACATATATTTAAGAGCAGACTGAACTATCTGTTTAGTTGGCCATGTGATGTTATAAATAAATAGTAAGACTTCAAAAAACAAAGCCACTTACATCACACTAGTCTGACCCGGCCTCACGTCTGAGATGTGGCTGCAGTGAGCCCTTAACCTGACCAATATTACTTCTTTCATTCTAACATTTTGCCACAAAGGCTGACTTTTGATCCCTGGAGTGTGATTCTCACTAACAGTTCTGGCACTGTGTGTTTTGTGACCATGGTCAATTTCCAAGAACAGCCGAGCTCCACTTGATTATTTATTTACTGCCTTCATTAGTCCCATCGGCAATTTCCCACAGAGCTGCCTTGAACCAAAGCATCGCCTAGGGCGGAGGCTAGCTGAGTTGCCATACTGCTGCTGTCTGCTAAAGGGCGCCCAGACAGCAGGTGTGGGGGTTTGAGAGATGATTAAGACATGGCCTTTGTAGGCTGAGGGTCTGCAGACTTCCTTTACTCAACTTAATGCAGTGAGTACAACAGAAACGGTGAAGCAAGGGAGTCAAGAAAGCAGGGAGGAATCAAAGAAGGCTCCTCGGATTCTGGAAGGAGTGGTGCAGGAAATGGGCCTTGACAAAGTAATGAGCCCAGGGGAGAAAGCTGCTGGGAAGAGCATGGGGAGAACAGAACACTGTGAGCTGAGCCAGCTGAGAAACTGTGAGGCAGGGCAGTGGGGTGCCAGTGCTGGCCCTTGGCTGGAGCTGAGAGTGTTCATATCACAGAAATTGGCAAATGCTACAAAATAAGAACTTCTTTGAGAGTAAGTTGACTGGCGCAGAATTTGACCATGTATGCCAAAAACCCAGAAGTTGTTGGAAACTAGGACCAGCATCACAACACTGGCATCCCACGTGAGCATTGCTTCAAGTCCCAGCTTCTGCACTTCCCTTCCAGCTTCCTACTAATGTGACTGCTAACGCAGAAGAAGCCCAGATGTAGTAGGCTTCTGAATTTGGACTGGCTTTGCCTCAGAATTGCAGTCATTTGAGGAGTAAACCAGTAGATCAAAGATCTTCCTCTCTCTTTAATAGATGTTAAAAAAATTCCAGAATTAAGACTGTTGGTTAAAGTAATTGAAGTTTACACTAGGGATAGAGGGTTGATTTACAGGAGATCATTAGCCTTCAGGAATTGATATAACCAAGAACTTCAATACCATCTGGCCATCTGGCCTTCAGGCCTTCAACTCTGCTTTCTTCCAATATCTTCCTATCCTGCTCCATTTCTCTCCTTTCTACCCTCTCTCCTAAGGGTGTCTCTATTGCTAAGATCAGAAACCACAGTGTCTCAAGTTCTTAAAAGAAGAATGCAATAGCTTCACTTCATGAGAAAGACATTATTCTTTCTCAGTGCATGAATGCAAATGTCCTGGAGAAGAATGGTAATTTATTCATCTTGCCCAAGTGCTCACTTCTGGTCCTGCAGTAGAGCAGGTGTGAGCCAGGAAAGGCACTGTGATTGGCCACTTCTTGGTCAACAGCCCACCCTAGAACCAGTCAAGAGTGGCGAGAGATCCCATGGCAATCACAGCTTGTGGGTAGCCATGTAGATATGTGGGGGAAGAATGTCCCAAAAGATAGCTGGTCCTGACCCAAAGGCATTTGCAAGATGAAAGAAGTGACAGGCAGTGAGCTTGCAAGGTAGAGGCATATTGGAGTGAGGGGCTTGGGTTTTGCCCAGTGACTCATGGTACATGGCAGGGGCCCCTACAGAGGAGGGTTGCAGTCCGCTGTCAGTTTTGAACAGACTGCCATACCCCATTGTGGAGGGTAAGAGTGTGACAGGTGGCACAGAGAATCATTGAAAGGCAGTTCCTCTCAGCCAGGCAAGAACTGTGCTTC
The DNA here is from genome assembly GCF_017591425.1 of Ochotona curzoniae. Taxonomy (NCBI): domain Eukaryota; kingdom Metazoa; phylum Chordata; class Mammalia; order Lagomorpha; family Ochotonidae; genus Ochotona; species Ochotona curzoniae. The sequence continues at coordinate 242,241 of NW_024467019.1, forward strand.
CCATCTGACCTTATGCTGATGGTGTCATATTGTGTTTCCTCTCCTACTTTCACCTGGCTTCATCTTGTTACTTACTGTGTCAACGATTACCTCTCTACACCCATACGCAAGCCCATTTTGTTCTCCACCTCATGTCAAGGAAGATGAAACAATATAAGCATAGTAAGGCTGTGGTAGTTGCCTCACCTAGCAAGATCAACCTCTTCAAAAACCTTTCCTTCCAAACTATTTGCTTTCACAACACTTAGGATCCCTTATCTTACTTTAATAAGAAGCCTTCTACAGTGTGAAGACTCTCAAGTAGGAAGGAGCAGAGATGGAAGTGGACATGACTGAAAAGACAGGAAGGAGGCAGGGAACCAACCATGCTGATCAGGTGGCTTGAACTGAAGGGTGAGCTGGGCGGGAGAAAGATGGAGCCCAAATGCACAGGCTCCAGAGGCTGGGAGGAGAAGAAAGGGGAGCAGAGAAGAAAGACCAGCCTTGCATGGATGGTTGCTGGCATCTGCTGCTTTGTTAGGTTGTATTTCTACCTGGACCAATCTGGATGTTTGTAGGTTATATTCTGCTAAGTAAACTTACTACTAAAAATGCATCCAGTGATGTTTTCTTACTTTTTAGTGATAATACAGAGGATGACGCTAATGTGAAATGCTCAATGGCTTTTTATACATGAAATACATTTAATGGAACCAACACCCAACTCCAGAATTAAAAATTTCCCAGCACCAAAGAAGCCCCTCTTGCACTCCTTTGAATTACCGTCAACCTGCAAGGAAAAAACACAACCCTCACTTCCAACAGGGGAGAGCCACGTTGCCTGTTTTAGTGTTCTGTGTCTATAAAGAGGCCCAACTCCTTTGGTTCATATGGATATGTAGCAAGTAGTAATAAACCACTCATTCTCATTGGAGTGTTGAATTTCATTGGAAGACTGTGCTAGAATCCATGTATTCTCCTGTTGATAAGAATTTGGGTAGTTTCCAGTTTGAGGGTTACTATGAATAGTGCTGCTATACATAGCTGATTAGCTATTAATACGAAGACTCATTCTATTCCCTTATTTCCTGAACTATTAATTTATTTAGCAGCAAAGGGCAGATAATTTTTTTTTTAACCAAGTCTAAATTCAACCAAACTAATCTTGGTTACAAAGAACTGTGAAGGGATGTGAAAAGAGGGAGAGACAGAGAGAGACAGGAAGGAAAGAGAAAAAGCAATGAACAGAAAAGAGTTTTCCCCAGGCCTAAGGAACTCAGTGTTAAGACAAGATCACACAACAGTATGCATCTTAATTTCTGTGAGACCCTCTGCCTTCACAAGCTGGTCCTCTCCTCCCACCCCTAGCCTCGCCCCTTCACACAAGAGCAAGTTAATATTTCACTTAACCCATCATTAGTATGCAATGGCCACACTTCCCGCAGCATCTGCCTATTATCATTTTTGTTAGAAAACAAATCCAAAGTTTAATTATTCATTTTGCTGGGAGAGAGCGACACGCATTTTGAATCACTCTTCCTCATGTCCCTTTTCTTCTTTAGAACTCCATATGCATTTGCCTTTGAGATTGGAACTGAGCCTACTCGTTATGCAGGAAACACAACAAAAAGGATCACTAAATCAGGCAGCTCACCACAGGCCCCTGGAGTCTGTGGTTCGAAATGTGCAGAGTTTTCTGTGGTAAGAATTTTCTACCCTATTAGAGCTGACATGCAGCTCTACATCTGAGTTGTAGAAAATGACTCTCCTAAAATAAACTGGCACAGCCCTGATGACCTTGACATCTGCGTGAATCATTTTAACTTTGGAGCTTAATGAAAGATGGAGCAGCAAAATGTTGCATACCCAACGCACAACCACCCAATCACTGATTTCCTGCTGCTGTGGGGAAGTATCAGGGTGGGAGAGAGGAATCAAGGAGAGAACTGCAGGACAGGAGTGGATGTCACAGCGACCCTCAACTGCTACATGCCAATAGCACATAGTAGGTTGCACAGGTGAGCTAGGCAGCAGGTGGAAAGGTTTATAGCTGGCAATAAACATTGTCAGTCTGGCAATGGCCTCCATCTCCATAATTATCACTGAGTTTGAGAGTCTGGAAGGTAAGTGCTGCCAATAAGGTTAAGCATTTTTTCTGATTTATTGATCAGTTCTTCCTTTGGAAGAGAGGGTGCTGGGTTTGAGCAGCTTTGGGGTTCAGAGGAGCTTTCAGCCCAGGAAAGAGCCACTGGGATCAAGAACTCAAAGACCTCAGTGCCAGTCCTGTGTCTACTACATTAACAGCTGTGTGACTGCACAGGTTCCAAGCTCTCTGCCCACCTCCCACCCATTTCTTCCCAGATGAGTCTTACATAAACAAGATGATCCACGTGAAAGCGCTGGCTGGAAGGGAGAGTACAATGATCATTGCTCATTAGCGCCCTACTCTGCGCCTACGAGATGAGCTTATGACAAGACGCTTCCCTTGGGAAAACAAATCTCCCGGAAATCACGCAGCAGCTTGTAACGCAAACATTTGTCCCCTTTACTTCAGTTCCTTTCTTTCTGTGCTTCTGGACCCACGTGGAAAGGCCACGTGCGCTTGCTGGCCGGCAGTCTGGACACTCTTAGCAGGACTGGATTGTGCCCACTGTGGCTGTGATTTTATTGCTCCCTGAGTGGGATGTGTAAAGTGGGGGTGTTGGCTGGGGGTGGGTTGCAGGAGGAGCAGGGAGTGGGAGGCCCGGGTTTCTAAAGGTTTTATCTGTAAAGATAGCTTGCGACAGGAAGAAAAATGGATCTAATGTCTTTTTTTTCCCAGCAGGCTCTGCCCTATAGGGTACACCTTCCATATCCTGCCAGGGACCTGGGCCATGGATGGCACTTAGAGGATGCTCTCCAAGACCCTGTGGTTAATAAGAACTGAAGCTGCACCCGCAGGCATTTTTGGTCACATGGAATGCAAGTAGGATGAGGATCTGTAATATTTGGATGTGACACAGAGGGAGGAATCAACGTTTCCAGCACTGTGGATGAGCTTACCCGGGAATGTGGATAGAGATGGAATAAACAGAAGGTGGCAGCTTCTCTGTAGCCCTGGGTTCTAGGGACAGAAGAGACTGTCTCTGTCTTCCAGTTGGGGAGAGGGAGGTCAATCCAGTGATGACCAGAGCTGAAGCATTCAGGTCACAGAACAAGGTAGAAAGCGCAAGGCTGTGGAAAGCCAGAAGTCACAGCCCAGCATGGTTCTTTCACAGCAGAGAAGACCAAAGTCCTAAGGGGCAGGTCCTTGGCTCAGGTCACTTGGCTGGTGGCAGAGGTACACAGAGAATCCAGCCTTCCCAACTCAGGGATAGTCACTCCATTCTCCCAACCTCTTCCCATCCTTGCCTCTCCACTCTCCACAAGGGCAGATTTAGTGTTTTGAATACCTTAGACAGGGCTAAATATCTGTGAATATTTTTCTTTTAATATTTTCTAATTTATTTGAAAAGGCAAAGACACATACAGAAAGGAGGAGGGTGGAGAGATTTCTTCTAGTTCATTCCCCAAACACCCATAACAGTTAAGGCTGGGCCAGGCCAAAGCCAGGAACCCAGCAAATCCATCCAGGTCTCCCTGATGGGTAGCAGAAACCCAAGTCTTTGAGCCATCCTCTGCTGTTCCCCCGGTGTGCATCAGCAGAAAGCTGAAGTGGGGAGCCAGACTGAGACCCAGACCCAGGCATTCTGATTGGGGCCATGGGTCTTAGTTGCATGCCAAAGCCCACCCTGAATAATCTGCTTTTATTCCTCCAAATATATCTCTTGGGTAACACATCACTATTTGTAATTTGACAAAGGAACACACAGAGTATGGCAGAGACCAAATCTGCTATTTTTCCTTTCCTCCATGGTGATGGAGCTCCCATACAGAGAAAACTAGACTGCATTTCCTTGCATCCCTTGAAAGTGGACATGGCCACCCGCATGCATGCTCCTGGGTACCACTTCCTGGCAAGCTTTTAGCTGGTTGAAGCTGCTTCTGTCTTCTTGCTTGTCAATTCGATACAGGTGATGACGTAAGGTGCCCAGGAGGAGGCCCAAGAGAGAAGGAGCCATTTCTGTGAGTCATGGCAAGGGAGAGAGCCTCCAGCTTCCCTGAACACCAAGGTTATTCGCTGGGGTGTAGTGTTTTAATGGTGATATAATGAAGTCAGCCCATACAGCAGTTAGCTCTCTTATTACAGTGACGGAACTGAGACTGGCGAAATAGAACATACAAAACCCCACAGCAAAGCAGTGGTAGTCAGGAATGTCACCAAGTCAAAACTTTTGAACAATAATGTTCAAGCGAGGTACAAGATAATCCCATGTTGAAGGGGATAGGATTCAAATGCAAGAACTTCTGTTACTGTTGGTATTTTTAGTTTGTATATATTTTTAAATGTACACACTAAATCAGTACAGTTGGATCTGAAGACAACTTATAGATTAAAAAAAGTGTGTACATCGGTGGTATATATCTGAGACTGTTTTGCTAAAGGGCAAGATGCCTCCACCCCTGGCCAGACTTGGACAGCTATGAAGTGGAAGTGGACACACGGTAATGGCATTGCCCTGCAGCTGGCTATCATTACATTCTGATTTCCAGCTAGAGGGCCTGTGCCAATGTCACCTCTCTTCAGTGAATCCTGGTAAGCCCTTATCATCAAGCTTTTATATTTTTTAACAGAAAAAATATATATATCTTTTGCTTCTTCTACTTTGTTTATCCTTCCCAGAGCCTGTAGGCAATGTTCTTTTCAAAGATATATGGCTGAGGTCCCTTTAAAAATGAACATGTGTCATCAAGGGCCCCCCTTCTCCCTGGCTGTAGGCCTGCTTGCCCTGTATTCTCCTCCCACCAGGTCAATGTCAGAAGACTCTGTTCCAAGTCTAAATGTATGGCTTTCCATATATTAGAGGGTCCCTGTGGCCCAGACTGCTACCTGGAAGGGAACGTCAAAATTCATGTTGATAGAGGCATTGGGAGTACAGTGTGAACGTAACCGTCTACCAAAAAGTTTAAGTTGGGGTCAGTATTGTGGTAGTGGGTAAAGCTGCTGCCTGTGACACCAGCAATCCCATATCATAGTGCTGGTTCAAGTTCCAGCTATTGCACTTATGATGCAGCTTTCTGCTAAGGTGCATGAGAAAGCAGCAAGAGGTGGCCCAAGTACTTGAGCCTCTGCCATCCACAAGGGAGACATGGCTGCAATTCTTGGCTCGTTGCTTTAGTCTGTACCAGACCCAGCTATTGTGGCCATTTCAGGAGTGAACCAGCATATATAAGACATCACTTTCTCTGCCTCTGCTCTGTCTGTCTCACTCCACCTTTCAAATAAATAATACTTTTAAGTTCATGGAAAAGTAAAATTGAAAGATACACCTATTTTTGGTGCAGTTTTAAAAATCCATGCATAACTGTTTCATAATCTGTGAAGTGCCCTCTTGTCTCCTCTGCAGCTCTTCCAACTTTCCCACGTACTGCCCAGCCTCTCCAAGGTCAGCACTGGCACAGTTCTCCCCCAGGCATTAAGGGTCTTTGCTAGTTCCTATTAAGATGTTCTGCCCATGAGTCTGCAGGTGGGGAAGGGCTGGGTGCGGATAGCTCACCTCTGTCACCCTTGGCTTCAGCAGGAATGGTTCCAGGTGCAGAATCACTGCCTGTTGACTTGTATGATGGGCCGTTAAGGCTAACTGCCAGCTTGCCCAACACTGCTGGCTACAACATCTGCACGGGACTTCTGCCTGTAGCTTGGGTTTCCCTACAACACGGTGGCTCGCTCGCAAAAGTGAGTGCTGGGAGAGACAGTGAGGTCCTATTACCTGTCACAATGATAGCCTTAGAAGTCCCACAGTGTCTTTTCCAGCTATGTTCTATTAATTGCAAAGTCCCCGTCCTCCCCAGCATCAAGGGACTGAAGGGATGAGAAAACACCCTAACTCCTTAGGACAGCTGCAATCAGACAGACAGACAGCAAGTGTCGGCAGGGAAGGAGACAAACTGGAACCCTCATTTACTGCTGGAAGGAACGAATGTAAAAACGCTGTGGTCACTTTTAGAAATGGGCATTTCCTTAAATAATCAGATACAATGACTATATGCTCCAGTAATTCCACTCTGATAACAGCTTCACAAAAACACAGGGCTGGGGCCACAGCATGTTAGGCTAAGCTTCCACCTGCAGTGCTGGCATCTCATTTGGTTACCAGTTCCAGTCTTGGCTGGTTCACATTTACTAAGCCATCTCCCTGTGTTGGCCTGGGAAAGCAGCAAAAGATGGTCCAAAGCCTGGGCCCTGCACCCACATGAGAGACCTAGAAGAAGCTTCTGGCAACTAGCTTCAGATCAGCTCAGCTGCAGCCATTACAGCCTCTTGTGAACAGGTGACCCTGCAGATAGAAAATTCGCTTTTTCTCTCTCTGATTTACAAATCAAAACATTTTTAAAACTATATAAATGGAAGCAGTATTCATAACAAACTGTGAAAACACCTAATGATTTTATCAATAAAATATAATCTTCAACAATATTATTGGCTATAAAGAGGAATAACTTCCCATGTTTATACAACATAGAAGAACTTTATAATATGTTGCTGAACATGAAAAAAAAAAATCCAGCCACAAGACTCCACGCTTGAGAAAAGTCCAGGTAGGGAGATTAAAAAAAAAAAAAAAAGGGAGGGCTTGGTTTGTAAAAGAACAACTGGTCCTGACACAGTGGCTCAATTGGTTAATCCTTCCCTTACAAGCACTGCTATGGCAGTTGTGGCCATTTGGGAAGTGAATTAGTGAATGGAAGATCTTTTTCTCTCTCTGTAAATCTGATGTGCCATTTTAAAAAAATGAGAAGCAGCAGCAAAAGTGTTAACTTTGCTAAATGTGAACATGCTACCATGGTCATATTGTGATGGTCATTTATTTTTGGTGCATGTCAAAGTAATAAGGGATAAAGCGTTATGTCACCAACTTACTTTCAAATGTTTCAGCAAAAAAGAAAACTATGCTAATGTGACAGACACTAATTAAAAAATTAGTGAATTAAAAGGATACTAGATTGGCATTGTGGCTTAGCAGGTAAAGTCTGCCTTTTAGGCCTGTATCCCATGTGGTGCCAGCTGATATCCCAACTGCTCTACTTCCCATCCAATTCCCCATAAGTGGCTTGAGAAAAACAGCAGAGGATGCCTCAGGTGTTTCAGTCCCCCACCCATGTGGGAAACCCGAAGAGGCTCCTGACCTGAGACCAGCCCACCTCTGGATGCTGTGGCCATACGGAGAGCAAACCAGGAGGCAGAAGATTTCTCTCCCTATCCACCTCATTTTCAAATAAACAAGTAAATAAATAACTACACTTTAAAACTAGACTTTCTGAATATAGTTATACCAGATTCATATGTTTTAAATGAGTTTTCCAAAAATCTATCATAAATTAATACACTCAGGGGTTAGAAAAACACCTTTTGATCAAACACTTAAAATCTCTGAATGAAAAATGAATGCAAACTAATAAAAGGAATCACAGCATTTGAAAATAACTACCTAGGGACCAGCATTGTGGTGCACTGGGGTAAGCTGTCATCTGCAGGACTGGCATCATACAGGCTCCAGTTCAAATCCCACTTGCCTTGCTTGTAATCTAGCTCCCTTGCATTACTAAGGCATCTCATTGCCCAGGAAAGCACCCATGGGGAGCACCCAGCTAGAGGTCCTGGCCTGGGGTCCAACTGTCAAGGCCATTTGGGGAGTAAACCATCAAACCAATGAATTCTCTCTTTCTCTTCATTCTAAGTCTTTAGAAAATAAAACATTACTTATCATTTCCTATGTATTTAGGCAAAGAATATACTACAAATATGTGAATTCAAATGAGAAATAAATGTTTACACAGTAACTCCAAGAATAATTTCTTATAAGTGAAAAACGGAAAACTTAAAATAGAAGAGTTGTGGTAGATAGTATCTTTGATTTCTTGGTTAAGGTGCTAACAACCAGCAATCAGCGGTCCAATCAGCACCAGATCATTTCTGACATGATGCACCAAATCTTTTTGTAGAAGTAAAAAGATGAGACAAACAAACGAGGTGGTGATGACTCAATTGACTAACCCTCCCCTTGCAAGTGCTAGTATCCCCATACTGCAATGGTTTGTGTCCCAGCTGCTGCACTTTCCATCCAGCTCCCTGATTGTGGCCTGGGAGAGCAGTAGGATGGCCCAAAGCCTTAGAACCCTGCACCACGTGTGGACCTGCACCCAAGGACAAGCTGCCACCTGCGCTCTGGACACGCACTAGGGCCAAGTTGCCACCTCCCCTTCCCGGACCCCTGTACCCTGGGCAATCTTACCTTGCAGATGTCCGTGTCTCCTCAGAGGTCACATGGTGCTGGTGAAGCCCAGTGGGTCTGTGAACTCCTCCAGCCAGGCTCAAAGTCCAGGCACTCTGGGGCGGCACCAACTCCACCTGGCACACAGCGGGCCCCACATGGGTTCGCCATGGCGGCCACCGTGAGGCCCTCCCCAGGTGGGGTGCAGGTGGACAGCAGGTGGGAGTAGGGTCAACTGGAGTCCACGAGCCCTGTCATGTCCTCTTGCGGGGCCCACAGTGCATCTTCGGGCAGCCCTAGAGCTCTCCAAGCAGAGCCCAGCAGTGCGTCCTCTTCCTCTGCTGCTTCTTCACTGACTGAGGGTGCGGGGCCACAGCACCTTGCAGGAAGTGACCATGCGGCCAATTGCTCCACCTCAGCACCCTCAGCACCACGCAGGATTCCTCCACCAATGGGGACCCTTTTCTTCCTCTTCTCCGACTCCAGGGCGCCCCGCTGTGCTTCCTTTCCTCGCCCTGGGGAAATTCTGCACTGCCGAACAGGGCCTGGGGCCCCTCACAGCACTGGGCCCTGCAGCGCAGGAGGGGAGAGATGCAGCTGCTTCTCCAGCATGGAGGACCTTGGAGGGCTCCAGGGGGCAGAGGTTGTGCTTCTGGAGAGGAGGACTCTCCCTCGCTGCCACCAGCACCACCTCCCGTGGGCGTCTCGATGGACATCCGACCTGCTCCACCTATTGTTTAAAAAAAAAAAAAGCAGACTGGAATATAGAATGGGGAGATAGAAGTTTATATTCACTCAATCATACCCCTAATAGCCAAAATGAACCAGGAGGTTCTTCTTGGTCCCCCAAGTGAGTGCAGCTCCCTGCCTGTGGCCTGGGAAAGCAGCTGAGGACAGCCCAAAGCCACCGGTCCACAGTGATATGCACTACAGCAGAGATGCGTATTTCCATATCCAATGTCCTCCTGATTTGTTATTGCGGACAAGAACCTCCCTCAAGAACCATAGGCTCTGGCATGATGGTGTGGACTCAAATAGCTACAGGTGGGAGCAGGGCAGCAAGCTCAGCTGTGGCCTAAGCACTGCAGAGGAGAGAGGTGGGCCAGATACCTGGGGGTTCGTGTAGTGTTCAGGTCCACAGGGACCCCAGCCATGCCTTAATCTTTCAAAGCCACCTGTGCAAAATTTGAGTGAGCAGAAAGGAGATGAAAGGTGGAGGCCAACTGCAGAGGAGAGGACCTCTTTGGCCTCAGCTGGGAAAGCTGTAGGGATGGCACCTTCCGATACATGCATACATACACACACACACATCCTGTTCTTCTCTTCCATGTTTCTGGGGGAAGGCACATGCCACTTAGTGAATGACCTTTTCTTCCAATTCTGATAGTAAAATGAATGCTCCACCAGAAGGAGCACTGTTCTTTTGTCTTACAACCTCCTGGGACACAACTGGAGCCATGCATGCTTCAGCTTAACCAGGCAGCCATGTCTCCTTGGAGTGCCTTTGGGAAGTTACATGGAAACATAACTTTAGAGAGTAATCAAGGTCAACCCCAGGAGTGACAAATGGCTCACAATGGCCATGAAGGGATGATGCTCCAAGCCAGGTGCAGGGCGCACAATGTGCATGTCCTTCTAATACACCAGTCCCATGGATACCATTGTCAAAACGTGCAATGGAATACAGACCTGCTGGTATTGTGCACCTGTCCCAGGTTCACAGCACAAGGTCAGAATGTGGAGTCACAGAGGTGGCCTAGATGGGATCTCTAGGAGCCTCACATTACATGAGTGACAGTATCACACCAATGACTTGGGCATTTCCAGGCTGATGTCTCTCTCCTGGAAGCTGTGGCATGGAGCAGTTCTTCTGGGAAAGTTGTCCAGGTCCAGGCCTTCAGCTTGCCTGAATCCTGGCCCTCAGACAGCAGCCTGAGTGGGGCTGGTAGCCTGGCAGACAGCAGTCTTTTATTAGACAAACTGCCGAGCCCAATGCTCTAGCATTTCCATGGAATGCAGTGAGTCTAGGGATTGGAAAGTGTCAGGGGCTTCCTCTGGGAAAGCCTTTCCTATACAGTGATGGAAAGTGATCATGGCCGAGGATGGCCCTGGGGTCTCCCCATTCAGGTGAGGCTGTCCTTCATCCTGCAGTCAGACTGGGGAAGTTAAGAAGCAGGCCAGGAACAGGGTGGTGGTTGTCTTTTTGTCTTTGTTCCCCTGTGTGGATTAGCATTTTTGCCAAGAAGCCCCATGTGTAGACTTCCAGGGTTCTCCTTTAAACCCACCTCTGGCCTCATCTCTTCTAGGGCAGGACTCACCCCCTCCTCTGACATCTGGGCCTTCCTGCACTGTCCCCCTGCAGACCCAGCCTCTATACACATGGAGCCTCAGGCTTGGCACGGATCCTGGGCAACATCTGGCCTCTCTGGGAAACAGGCCAGGCTCACCAAGCCAGAAGCTATGAATTCCATTTGGGCTTCCCGTGGTGGGTGTCAGGGATCCAAGGTTTTGGTCTTCCACATGCCACTTTTCAGAGTGCACCTCAGTAAGATGCTGGAATTGAAAGCTGCACCAGCACGGGAAATGGGTAACCTGCTGTGGCCTGTGCATCCCAATGGGTTCTAACTACCTGCATCTGATACTTGCTCTCTCTGGACCTAAAATGAATTAGTTGAAGGTTGCTAAAGAGAACACTAGTTTTCTGTGTTTGAATCAAACTCTCACAGCATAAAAGCTTGACATACATTATAAATCCAAGAATTGCACACAGAAATCTTACACTGAGCATTTCTTCAAGCCTCTCCAGGAAACACTGACACCCCTATAGTCAGCTCTTTTCTGCTCCAGCCAGCAGAGCCAGTAACCTGGACAGGGAGAGGGACTGGGGATGAAGTCCTGACAGGAAAACAGTAATGGTAGAAGTGTGGTCTCTGGAAGCCTTCCTTTACTACTCCTTTTACACTTCCCCCTCCAGTCCTTTAGCTAAACAGTAGGATGCCAATAAATTCAATTAGTCTAGGTGCCTTTAGCAGCAATCCCATTTCCTGAACTGCTCAGCTTAAGGAGCGCTAATTAACTCCTCAGCCCACAACACTTTTCAACTTGTGAAATAACACCTGTCTCCTGTTGAACTCAAAATAACCAAAAATAGGAAAAGGAGTGCATAAATTATTTGTTATTTGGAACTATTTTAAGTTATCAGCAGTTATGTAGGAATAGACAGAGAAACTTTCTTGCAAACTTAGTGGGGTTAGTGTGATGTTCCTGAGAAGCCAAAATTGTTGGAAAATTTTTCCCCTTATATTTTCTTTACATGGAAGTCAAAGCTACAGTGAAAGAGGCAGAATCAGAGATGAAGAGATAGAGAGATACACAGAAAGGCAGAGATGTAGCAAAACCAGTACTGACAGGGACATTCAGAACATTGAAAAATATCAGAATCAAAATCCCAACCATTTGATCATGGCTCATTGCTACTAAGAAACCATGTGAGCTTGAAGGCCAAAGGGCCATGTGACCTTTTGCACTGAGGAGCTCCAATTTTCATGAACCAAGGTCCACCCAAGTCTGGGTATCTCACAGGTGGCTCCAAGTAATTAAGTGGGTGGTTAACTTATGCACTGAACCAAAGAAGAACCAGGCATGGGCTGTCCAGCCCAGATAGGTAGGGAATTTGTGGTATTTCCCACCTCACCTTGCAAGCTACTGTGAATTACCCCTTTTCAAGCTATTGTGGGTTATTGGGCCCCTATAAAAACCCTGTGAATGTGATGTTCAGGGTCGCATTCCAGTAAGAGCTGCTGGTCCCGCTGGCCAGTGGGTCAGTTGGTTGCCTGCTCTCAACCAAGAACCTCTGTGTTGGTGATGGCTGGAAGCCCTAGCTCGAGCTTGAATAAACCGCCCTTGTGTGCTTACATCAACTCAGATTCCTGGGGATCTCAAAATCTGGTCATAACAGCATCAGGTGTTTACAAATAGAAATATCACAAACAAATGACCTAATATGATATACCAAGGACTTACTTTAAAAATGCAAGAAGCAAAAAATGATAAAAATCACAGCAATAACAAATACAATTGAACCTAAAAAACTACAAATCCCATATGGGATCCCGGGCGTGCAAGGCGAGGACCTTTAACCACTTGTGCCACCGCCCCGGGCCCCCTTCTTCCTCTTTTAATGCTTTACACATTAAAGCCTATATCATCTGATATAAGAGTGGCTATACCAGCTCGTGTTTCCTTTTCCATTAGCCTGGAATATCTTTCTCCATCCTTTGACCTTCAGTTTCTGCTGATCTTTGCTGGTGAGATGTGCCTCCTCTAGGCAACAGATAGATAGATATTTGCTTTTAATCCAATTCAATAAGCTACAGTGCTTGATTGATGAGTTCAAGCCATTTACATTCAGGGTTAATACAGATAGGTAGAAATTTGTTCCTGTCATTTTAGCAATAGGTTGTTCATTGATGTGCTCATAGGTATTCCAAGACCACCAAAGGAGGTTTGAAATAGAGGAAAACTACAGTTTTTTTTCTACGAAAGTTTGATTTATGTATTAGGTAGAGCTTGAGAAAAAAAAATACTGAAATCAAATAATCACAGTAACATACTATGCTAAGAGTTAGGTGAATATAGTCATTGATCTAAACAAATCTTATTTTAATTTCATTTTTCCTATGAGAGAAAACACATTTTGACTTCTCTTCAGCATATCCAAATTGCCAACATCATTGCTGATGTATTTTGAGATCATTTTTGTAAAATAAGAGAATATCTCAGGAATGGGCCTGATGCTATTGCTCAGTGGCAAATTTCCTCCCTTTGCATGTTTCAGGAGCCCATGTGGGCACCGATTTGTGTCTTGGCTGCTTCACTTCCATTCCAGCTCCCTGTTTGCACCTTTAGAAAGCCTTTGGGACCTGCACCCATGGGGGAGACATGGAATGGGCTCCTGCTTCTGGGCTTTCGATCAGTTCAGTTGCAGCCACTGTAGCCACTTAGGACGTGAACCCAGAACTAAAGACATTTCTCTGTATCTCTACGACTCTGCCTTTCCAATAAATAAATAAATAAAATCTTAAAAAAAGAAGAAAAGCATATCTGGTTACCAGCATTGGGGTGCCATGAAAGCCAGTAAGATAATTAAGATGGATATTAAACAGGGGCAAAAGAATAAATCCCATTCCAGACAGGATGGAGGACCACACAAGTGAGATTTCACCACACTAATCAGAATACCACACAACTGAAAACTTACAAACTGCTTACTACCAGAATTTTCCATGCACTCTTTTAATGCAATTGGCTGTACGTAAGCAAAACCACAGAACAATGTATAAAACCACGGACTGACTTAGGATTGGCCATAGGGGGAGATTATTACAACAAAACAGTTCAGAAATAACACTGTACAATTATACTCAAATGATTCTCAATACAGGTAGCCTAGCTAAATCAATCGAACACTATTGTTTTAAACAAATAGTGCTCATCAAAATTGAATATTCATATGCCTTCCATCCCAAATAACTAACCTGCGTATGTACCTGACGTTATACACACAAAAAAATAAGCAGTTCAGGATGAACCTAAATGTAAAAGCCAATAGTTACAACCCCACTTGTGAGACCCACATCTCACACGCCAGTGCCTGAATTCAAGTCCCAGCGCCATTCCTAACTCAGCTTCCTGCCTGGCAGGCAACAGATGACTGCGTAAGTAGTTGAATCCCTGTCACCCACAAGAGAAATCTGGATTGAGTTCCTGGCTTTACCCTGGCTGGGAGTGAACCAGCAGATGGAAGCTTTATCCCTTCTCTCTTTCAAATAAAATGAAAATAAGGGAAAAACTGAACTCAAAAGGAAATGCTCTATAACAAAAGCGAAAACCACAGAACTTCTACATGGAGGAAAAAAAAATGACTACAGCCACAGATAAGGAAAATGCTTCCTAAATGATATGAAAACTAAAATCCATCAAAGGAAAACAGGTTCTGCAAACCACTCTTTCAAGCAGATACTATCAGAAAAATGAAAACACAAATTACACACAAGAATAAAGTTTTTGTAAATCATGTGTCTGACTAAGGACTTGCATTTAGTATAACAAAGTATACTTTTCTTAAGAGTGTTCAAAGCCAACCCAACAAACACTCCACTGAGGAAGATGCACAAACAGCTAACATGAACAGAAACAATGCACATCATCAGTAGCCTTTAGGAAAATGCAAATTAAACTACAAGGAAATACCAGTACATACTTAATAAAATGGCCAGAACCAAAACAAGAGACAACACATGTTTGCCAGAACATGGAAAAACCGGAAGCCTCTACATTACTGGGGGGAATGTAAAATGGTTCAGCCACATATGTCCACACAAAGTGTTATACCTAAACAGGCATTACTATTATTCCTAACAGCCAAACACTGGAACAATCCATCGATCTTCAACTAGTAAACAAGTAGAAAGGTACGTAAATACAAGGAAAATACTATTCACCAATAAAAACAAATGAAGTGGGGCCCAACACAGTAGTCTAGCAGTTAATCCTCAACTGGCATGCTCCGGGATCCCACATGGGCACCATTCAGGCCCTAGCTGCTCCAGCTTCTCCCCCTTTCCTCCCTCCCCCAGCTCCCTGCTTGTAGCCTGGGAAAGCAGTCAAGGATGGACCAAAGCCTTGGGACCCTACACTCACGTGGGAGTCCCAGAAGAAGCTCCTGGCTCCTGGCTTCAGACTGCCTCAGCTCTGGACACTGCAGCCACTTGGAGAGTGAATCAGTGGATGTAAGATCTCTCTCTTTCTCTTTCTCTCTCTCTCAACTTGCCTTTCCAACATAAAATAATTTAGAAACATTCTCCCCAAAAAAAGTTTTATTTTTATTGGAAAGGCAGATTTACAGAGAGAAAGATTTTTTCATCCACTACTTCACCCCTCACATGGCCACAACAGCCGCAGCTGAGCTGCCAGAAAGCAGGAGTTCCTTCCTGGTCTCCCGTGGGTGCAGGGTCCCAAGGCTCTGAGCTGCCCTCAAGTGCTTTCCCAGGCCACAGGCAGGGAGCTGGATGGAAAGTGAAACAGTTAGGATATAAACCAGAGCCCAAATGGGATCCTGGCACATACAAGGTAGGGATTTTGGCCCAATTTATCCACTTCGAAGAAAAATGCTGCAACTCACCATAATACTGAAACCAGACTGGAACGGCTCTATGGGTAGAGAATTCTTTCATAGTGAGAATTCAAGCGACACCCAGTTGGCTGATATTCCAAGCAGATATTAACTTTAGACCGCTACTTTTCTTTGGTGACCATTTCAACACCTCCTTTGCTGCCAACAATCTGAATTAAAAAAAAAAAAAAGTAAAAATTAGTATTTAAGTAGAGTCAAGCATTCTCTGCTAAACACATAAATTATTCTGGGCTTCAATTTTAGATTTCAACAAATAAATGACAATAGTGACATCTGTAATATTTACAGGCAAACAAAAATATATAATGATTATTAAGGCTTCTTTGTTGCTTTTCTTGTTAAGACTTATTTATTGGGCCCAGCACGGTAGCCCAGTGGCTAAAATCCTCGACTTGTAGAAGCTGCTATAACATATGGGTATATGTTCCTATCCCACCAGCCCTGCTTCCCATCCAACTCCCTGATTGTGGCCTGGAAAAGAGGTCGAGGATGGCCCAAAGACTTGGGATCCTGCACCCACATGGGAAACCTGGAAGAGGCTCAAGGCTCCGGGCTTTGGATCATGTAGCACCAGGCTTTGTGGTCACTTGGCGAGTGACTCATCAGGCAGAAGAACTTCTCTGTTTCTCATCCTCTGTGCATATCTGACTTTGTAATAAAAAAAAAATAATCTTTTTAAAAAGATTGATTTATTTTTGGGCCCAGAGCAACAGCCTAGTGGGTAAAGTGCTCGACTTCCATACGCCAGGATTCCATATGAGCACTGGTTCATGCCCTGGCTGCGCCACATCCCATCCAGCTCCCTGCTTGTGGCCTGAGAAAGCAGTCAAAGACGGCCCACACCCTTGGGACCCTGCACCCATGTGGGAGACCTGTCAGAATTTCCTATCGTCAGACTAGCTCAGTTCTGGCCACTTGTGCAGTGATCCAGCTTACAGAAGATCTTTTGCTCTGTCTCTCCTTCCCTCTGTATATCTGACTTTCCAAATGAATAATTTAATTTAAAAAAAAAAACTTTATTATTTGGAAAGGCAGATCAGGTTTACAGAGAAAAAGAGAGGCAAAAAATGATGCTCATCCACTGAATCATTACCCAAATGGCCATAATGGCCACAGCTGAGGTGAGCCAGACATTTCTTCTGATTCCCACAGGGGGATAAGGTCCCAAGGTTTTGAGCCACCCTCTTCCTCTTTCTCAGATCGCAAGCGAGGAGCTGTATGGGAAGTGGAGCCACCAGGACACTCACTCAACCACAAGGGATCCTGGCACTTACAGGTGAGCATTTAGTCATTGAGCCCTCATGCCAGTCCCTCTCACGGAGTTTTTCTTGTTTGTTTGTTTGTTAGTTTGTTAAGGCTTATTTATTTTTATTGCAAAGTCAGATTTACAGAGAGGAGAAGAGACAGAGAAGATCTTCTGTCCATTGATTCACTCCCCAAGAGACTGAGAACTGAGTCTGAGAAGACTGAGAAGACTGAGAAGACTGAGAAGACTGAGTCTGAGAAGACTGAGAAGACTGAGACTGAGAGACTGAGACTGAGAACTGAGAACTGAGACTTAGAACTGAGCCAATTATCCAAAGCTAGAAGCCAGAAGCCTCCTCCAGGTCTCCCATGTGGGTGCAGGGTCCCAAAACTTTGGACCATCTTTAACTGCTTTCCTAGGCCATAAGCAGAGAGGATGGGAAGCAGGGCTAACAGGATTAGAACCAACGCCCATATGGGATCCTGGCACATTCAAGGCAAAGACTTTAGCCACCAGGCTACCATACTGAACCCTCTCTCAAAAGTTTTAAACTCTAAAGTTTAATTCATATTAGAGTGCCTACACTGAAACTAGACATTTAACAGATTTACTCTATGTGTACCTCTTGTCTGGTTTGAAGACCAGATGAATTTCTGTCTCTAACTAAACTATTCATACTATATAAAATAAAAGGCAGCAGATGAGGCTCAGCTGCCTGGTTCCACTCACATGGAAACCCAGACTGAGTTCCTGACTCCTGGATGCGGCTGGGCCCTGCGCTAGGAACTGCAGACGTGTGGGCAGTGATCAGCGGAAGGGAGGTCTCCCTGTTGGATTCTCTGCCACTCAAATAAATTACAAATAAGTCACACTGGGTTAAGAATAAACACAGCAACACTCTCAGCAGCAATCATGGAAAGGAAGAAACAAACTTTCACATCATTTTACTGAACTAAAATGATTCATAATTTATTTTTTAAAATCTGTATTCTTATTCAAAAGTGAAATGAGAAGAGCTCTTCCATCCACAGGAGCTTCATCCAGGTCTTCCATTATAGGCGACAAGGGGCTCAAGAACCTGTGCCATCTTCTGGTGATTGTCCCAGGCCATCAGCAGGGGTTGATCAGAGTAGAACAGCCAGGACCTGAACAGTGGGCTGGCAGCTGTGCAGGCAGCAGCTCTACTCATCACAAAACCAACTCAGTCTCACATCATTACAAAAGCTCTCCACAAAAGCAAGATTCTTTTTACTGAATATGCATGTATGTGTACATTTTAAAACTCAAAGCAACAAGCATGGAAGAGACAGACATGTTTCTTCCATCCAGTGCTCCACTCCCCAGATGGCCACAATGGCCAGGCTGAAACCAGAAGCTGGAACTCCGTCTGGGCCTCCACATGGGTGCAGGGATCTAAGGAACTGGGCCATCTTCACCTTTTCCCCTCAGGTCATTCTCAGGCAGCTGGATGAAGGCAGAGCAGTCAGGACTCACACTGGCAACATAGGCAGCAATTCCATCCACAACACCACACAGGCCTCAAGAAGCAAGTGTCTACTTCACTTCCCACTGACCTTCTTCCTCATTATACTAGAACATATGATCCATCAAAAACATAAGGAAAACAAAGACCTGCAACACAGGACGAAGCAAAAGCAAAGCCCCAGAGGTTCTAGGCTACTAGCTAACCTTAAAAACAGCTGGTCTGGAGTGAGCAGCAAAGATAACTCAGGAAACAGCAACATGGCCATGTGGGATGTCAGCACTACAGATGGTAGATTAGCGCACTGTGCCACAACAGTAGCTCTCACATACACTTTAACCAGAATATTAACAGAAACTCTTTTCACTACTTAGATCTGGAAAACCACTTATCCAGAAAAGGAAAAAGAGAGTGAAATTTTCAGGGAAAACAAATCACTGGAATAAGTGACTTAAACAAAATCTCAACTAAAACATGATGATTTGGTGGCCAGCACCATGGCACAGTGGGCTAAGCTCCCACCTGTGCCGCTAGCATCCCATACAGGTATCAGCTGGTGTCTTGGCTGCTGCACCGCCCATCCAGCTCCTGGCTTGTGGCTACGAAGGCAATAAAGGACGTATCAAGTCCTTGGTACCCTGCATTCAGGCTGGAGACACAGGACTGGCTCAGCCCCAGCTATTAGGATCATTTGGTAAATTTGATGATGGATGGAGGATCTCTGTCTCTCCTTCTCTCTGCACTACTCTTTCCAATAAAAATAAGTGAATCTTAAATATAGAGAGATCTAGGGCCTGGTAGAATGGCTCATTGGCTAAATCAACACCTTGCAAGCACCAAGATCCCATAGAGCTTACAGTTCCAGGTTCTAGCTGCTATACTTGGCATCCAATTCCCTGCTTCTCTTTCCCTCCCTTCCTCTCCTTACAAGAGACTGGTAAGTTGTATTAAAAGCAATTAAAAACACCAAGCATGAGTTTACTCAAAAGCAAAGAAATAAACTGACGGAAGCCCAACAATGTGGACTGGGCCTCCTCAGGTGCTGAGGCCTGCGCAATGTTTGGACAGTGTGCCCCAAAGCACAGTTCATCTGGGCCAGCTGGGGACATCAAGTGCCACATCAGGAAATGCAAAGCAGAACAGATCAGATCATTCTCCTGGCCAAGCTTGCACCAAGTACCCGGGTCTCTGGATGCACTAAGGTGGACTTGCTCAGCCAGCGGATCTGGAAAAGATCTTCTCAACCCTGATGCAATAAAGCTAACAATGTGTCAGAACTGCCCAAACCACTCAAGCAACACTCTGGGAATGTTCTTCCTCACATCGGGGTCTCTAAGGTGTCATCAAAAGGCCATCTCCTATCCCCGGGAGCTGATGCAGTTCGACAGCAAGGAGCAGGCCCCTCCACTCCGACACCTCACTTCCATCAGTGGACAGATCAACAAAACAGAAAATCAGCCAAGAAACAACAGGGCTAATCTGCACTATGGACTAACAGAACTTCATTGCCATCTGAGAGAACTCATTCCACACCTCCAGAAACCATCCTTTCCATCAATACATTGAACTTATTTATCATGGTTCACTGCTAAGATATAAAGCAAAAGTCTCAATAATTTTTTTAAAAATGAAACCATATCATTTCTCTTTTCTGATTACATTCTGATCACAATCTAATTCAGTTAGAAATTAATGACTTACAAATATCTAAATGATATGTAAACTCACACATGACTTAACAAATTGCTCCTAAGCAAAGAGCCACAGAAGAAATCAAGGAGAATCAAAAGCTTGCTGTGAACAAATGAAGACAGCACAATGCATCAGAATTGAAGGGACACAACAACAGCAGTGCTGACAGGGACATTTGGGGCGGTCAGTGCTTATACTGAGAAATGGAAAGGCATCAGATAAACAGCATCAAGGCAAAAGACAAACAACACAAACCACAAAATTACTAGGAGGAAAGAAATTAGAGAATAAACAAAATAGAAAACAAGATAAAAGATCAATGAAGAACACATTTATTGAAAACTAAGCAACACTGATATATCACTAACCCAAATAAGAAAAAAAGGAAAGAGAGAGAGAGAAAGGAAAAAAGGAAGGACATCCCTAAGGACAGAAGTGGAGCAGGCCTTGCAGGACAGCGTGAACCCGAGGCACCTGTGCCCACTCTACACAGAGACCACACTGAGTGCCAGGCCCCAGCTTCCCTCTCATCTCTGCACCAAGGACTCCAGCCCTCCCAGAAAACAACACACAAAGCACAAAGCCACAGCCTGCCATGATGACCCCCACCCTGAGGGCGAAGCCACCACCTGAGCTTCTCCACCCAGAATGCAGGACTAAGCTGCCACCTGAGCTCCTGGATCCGATGCCTAGGGCAAAGAAACCTCATGCCTTTCATGGACCATGCCAATGACCAAGCTGCCACCAGCCCTCCC
Source organism: Ochotona curzoniae (assembly GCF_017591425.1). Lineage (NCBI taxonomy): Eukaryota > Metazoa > Chordata > Mammalia > Lagomorpha > Ochotonidae > Ochotona > Ochotona curzoniae. The sequence continues at coordinate 262,942 of NW_024467019.1, forward strand.
AGACAACACACAAAAGGGCCAAGGCACTGCCTGCCCTCCAGGAACACTCACCAAGGACCAAGCCACCGCCTGCCTCCTGGACCCTGCACCTAGGGACAAGCCACTACCTGCCCTCCTAGACCCCACGCAGATGGCCAAGCTGCAATCTCGCCTCCTGGAATCCTCACTGACTGCTAAGCCATGGCCCATCCTCCTAAACCCTGCAGGCAGGCAAGCAGCCACCTCCACTCCTGCACCATTGTGATGGAGATGGCCAAACTACCCTTGCCCTAGGGGACAAGCTTCCACCTGCGCTCCCACACACGTGCTAAGGCCAAGCTGCTGCCTCCCCTTCCTGGATCACTAGAACTTGGGGGTTCTTACCTTGTAGGTGTCCGTGTTTTCAGTAACAGGTCGGATGGTGCTGATGAAGCCCAGTGGGTCTATGAAGTCCTCCAGCGAGGCTCAAAGACCAGGCACTCTGGGACCGGCACCAACTCGCACACAGCCGGCCCCATGTCCACCATGGCAGCCACTGAGAGACCCTCCCCAGGTGGGGGGCAGGTGGACAGCAGGCAGGATGATTTTCAGCTGGAGTCCATGAGCCTTTATGTCCTCTCCCGGAGCCTGCTGCACATCTTCGGCAAGAGAACAGTTCCACTCTGGAGAAGCCAGTGACTTGTCCTCTTTCTCCACTGGCTCTTCACTGACTGAGTGTGCGAGGCCGCAGCATCTCGCAGGAAGTGACCAAGCGGCCAATCCCTCCGCGTCAGCACCACGCAGGATTCCTCCGCTGGATGCCCCGCCGCCCTTGGGGAACCTTTTCTTCCTCCTCCTGGACACCAGGGAGCCCTGCTGTGCTTCCTCTCCTCACCCTGGGAAGTTCTGTGTGGTCAGATGGGGATGGGGGCTCCTTGCTGCACTGGGCTCTGGAGGCCCACTTAGAGACATGCAATTTTAGGTTTTGACTGCTGTACAAATAAAATGTGATCTATCAGTTTTGACATATTTCATGTTGGTTTTGAAAAACTGTACACTGTTTTTGTCTTTTAAGAAACTTCTTCCATGGTTCTTATTGTTTCATTTATTCATTCAACAAAAATCTCTCAGAATTTTTCTTTGGATCGAGAACTCTATGTGGCAACCAAGGCACAGACGCTTTGAAAATAATTAATTTGTAAGGAGTTCAGGTGAAAGCCTAATTTTTTAAATGGATGAACGATTAAAAATGAAATAGAGTTATTGCCATGTTGGTGCAAGGAGATTAGATGATCATGTGAAAATTACCTGAAAATGAGTTGAACAGCTATGCTATCTTGTGAATTCTTTCAACATGTTTTAAAGTAAATTCTAGTTTTTAAGTTTATTGTAAATGGAGAGGCAGAGAAGGAGAGAAAGAGAGACAGAGCGAGAGCCAAATTCTAAATAACATTGCAAATACCTACACTACTATAGGCTACATCAGTCAAACACCAGGAGCCACGCGCTCAAGTCCATTTTCCCATGTGGGTGGCAATGAATAGGCTATGTGAGCTATAACCTGTAGGCTTCCGTTATCAGAAAGCCAGGTTTGGCACTCCACCATGGCATGAAGGTGTCCAAGGCAGTATCTTCACCATTTGACTAATGTCTACCTCCCTGAAAGAATTACTATCATGCGAAGAAATGGTAGGTCCCACTTGAAACCAAAAGAGATTCCTTGAGAATTTAGAGGGAGAGGAAGAGGTAGTAAGTAGTGAATGAATTTTGACAAAAGAACCAGCATAGACTTGAAAAATGCTTTTGGGAAGATGGGAGAAATTAAGGTTGATGACAACAGCTGTCCAAACTAGCATCATTACAGAAATAATTAAGGGGAAATAGTTGGAAATATTTAACATGTAGAAATGCATGGATATATGCATTGGTGCATGAAAGCAAGGAAAAAAAATAAAAGCATTATTATTTCATATCAGGTTACACACTACGGTGCAGAATTTCATTATAGTTCATAGAAAAACAACGAGAATCTGTTTTGATTATTGTGTCAGGGGGTGTTAGCAATAGTGAAGTTTGACATTTTTGCGTCATAATAGCAGAGATTATGATAGGATTAAATGGGGACCAAGAGAGCTGTCTAGATTCCAGATATGGATTATGGAGTTATCAACTGCGATCACAATTAAATTTGAAAAATAATAGAAGGAGCAGCTGGTAAGGCACAAAAAATCCTTATCAAAGAAATGGTCATCTGGAGGAGAAAAATGTTCTTTAGAATAGGTGAGCTCTTACTTGACAGTGGAAAAAATTGTTTTGAATAGAAAATTATGGAGGATAACTCAACAATATAGCATTATGAAGCACAGGCTAAAAACACTCAGTGCTTTCAAGTATTAAGTAAAATCAAATAACACAGTGGCCAAACATTTGCCCATCACTATGGAATGTGAGAGGAAAGTAACTGTGTCTCCTGGAGTAGATTCAGTAGAGTCATGCACATAGTCAAAGGCAATTTAAAATACATAGAACTGGGCCTGGATGATAGAGCAATGGTTAAGGTCCCCACCTTGAACCTATCGGGATCCCATATGGGCGCAGGTTCTAATCCCGGCAGCTCCACTTCCCATTCCACTGTCCCTGTTGTGGCCTGGGAAAGCAGTCGAGGACGGCCCAATGCTTTGGGACCCTGCACCTGCCTGGGACACTTGGAAAGAGGTTGTTGGCTCCTGGCTTCGGATCAGTGCAGCACCAGCCGTTGCCACCACTTGGGGAGTGAATGACCGACTGAAACATCTTCCTCACTGTCTCTCCTCCTCTCTGTACATCTGCCTTTCCAAGAAAATAAATAAATCTTAAAGAAATAGATAGAACTTAGGGGAAGATTAACAAGAGAAAGCATGAATATAAGCATGTATTTTTAATGTACAGAGAGAAAAGGAGAGTCATAAAACAAAAGATGACTTCTCTTCACTCCTGGCTCATTCACCGTCGAAATGAGCCATGCGTTTTTTCTGGGATACCCACACAGGTGCCAGGGATCCAGGCTCCCCAGCTGGCAGCCTGAAGGCAAGTGAGGCAGCTGGGACTCAAACTGCCACTCTTATGAATGCTGGTGGTGTAAGCCATGGTTTCCCCCACTGCACCACAGCACCATTCCCATGCTGCACGAATTCTAACCACCACACAAACCAAAGGAAATGTTTAGGTACAACCATGCACATCGAAAGCAATCTTCATAGCTGTGCAGATCATACTAACAAATATCTCAAAACTATCCAACTTCAACATGAATCATGCTGCTTTCAAACATTTGTGGAATGTGGAATAATATGGGAAAATTCTGCTTGGTTTAACAAGTCACATTTCCATGAACTTACTGCAGACTTCTCATACACATTGACTTTAGAGTTTTTGGACAAAATTGCAGTTATTTTTCAATTCATTTTATCCCTGAACTTTTGCAAAAGATTTATTTATTTTTTGGAAAGGCAGATGTGTAGAGAGGAGGAGAGACAGACAAGAAGATGTTTCCTTTGATGATTCACTCCCCAAGCAGCTGCAACAACCAGAGTTGCACTAATCCAAAGCCAGGGGCCTGGGGCCTCTTCTGGGTCACCCACACAGGTGCAAGACTGGAAGGCTTTGGGTTGTCCTCCACTGCTTTCCCAGGTCACAAGCAGGGAGCTGGGTGGGAAGCGGGCCTCCACGATTAGAACTGGCGCCCATATGGGATCCTGGTGGTTTTAAGGGGAGGACCTTAACCACTACACCCAAAACTAAATCAATCTTCACAAAAAGCTTCGGCCTTTCCTTCAAAGACATGCAAATAAAAGGAATAAACTCAATCACCAATTCATTGCCATTGTTCATACATACCTTAGAGATGTGTCCAGATGTTGCCTGTCTCTGTGTGTATTCTGCAATGCTCTTTACACAGGCCTGGAAGGAAGGCAAGACAAGGAATTTAGCCACTAGACTAACACGGTGGGCCCATGGTTTATGTCTTAAAAAAACTTTTCAGAAATGTGGAGGGAGCTTCTGAGGGTTCATATTGCAAATGCCCATAAAATCTCCCAGGTCACAAGCAGGGAGTTATATGGGAAGCATGGCCGCCGGGAAACTGGGATTAGAACCAGCACCCATACGGGATCCTTGTATGTGCAAGGGGGAGGACTTTAGCCACTAGGCTAATGTGCCGGGTCCCAAATTGGTTTTTGAAGTATGAAACTATTCACTGTCTGTCTTTGTGCTAATCCTTCTAAAATAGTGATCAACAGAATGCACTGACTCATTCTTTTGCCTTGTTTCTTATAAATTATCAAACATCAATGAAATTCTAGACTCTACTTGGATCCATGAATGCTCACCTTGCAAAGTGTATCCACTTTCATACTATTTTTCATCCCTTGGGCCAATGTGCAGCAGTCTAAATCAATTGGTCTCAGTTACTTTTAACATCTTTGTAAATGTAAAACCTAAAGTAAGTGTTCATGCACTAAGACTATGTGTTTGGAACATGTGGTTTCTGAGCGGGCATTTGGCCTAACAACTGAGATGCTGCTTAACCTGCATCCCAGATGGAGAGCCTGGCTGAGGTCATGGCTACTCACCGTCCTGCTGATGCAGACCCTGGGATCCAGCAGGTGATGGCGCAAGGGTGAAATTAGTGTCACTCATGTGGGAGATTGGGACTGAGTCCTTGGCTCCGGGCTTTAGCCTGGCCCAGCCTTGGCCACTGCAGGCATTTGGGCTAACTGAACGGGAGCTCTTGAGCTCTCTCACTGGATGGCATCAGGCTAAGAGGCTCCCATGCAGACAGCAATGTATGTAGTTACACATACACCAAGTTAGCTTCTCAAGAGCTACTGGAGTCAGGCAGGGGAAACAATGCCTCACCTTGTTCTAACCCTGACATGACAAGAGTCACATCAAAGAAAGCAAAAACAAGAGTTGTCCAGGCATGCCACCCTTCCCCCACTCCAACGATGGATGCAGAGATAGTTGCCTCCTGCGTGGGCATTAGGGGACCAGGGCCACTGTGAAAAATATAGATGGCAGCCCTGGCCCTGGCCCCAGGACCACACCAGGGCAGTGAGTATTGGGATCTTCAACGGCCAGGTGGCCTCTGACAGCCTGCCCCAACCACCAGCAGGAAACAAAACTACAGCTGTGCAGGACACACTTCAGAGCTCAAAGCTGGCACATTAGGATGAGACCAGCACCTAAAGAAGCCTACAGGACTCCAGTTTCTCACCAGTGCTCCTAGAATGGCATCATGCAGAGCCCTGAGCTCTGGAGGTTTGGACTCATTTTGCCATGTGTCACTGCTGGCCTCTCGTAGGTTAGATCAACAACCCTGGGACTTTGGGGAAATGCACATTAGGAAAAAGCAAAGCATGAATTTCAAAATTGTTCTGTACTAGAATAGACTTATTTGTAATTCCAACTTTTCCTCAAACTTTCCGAAGGATTGTTCTCTGTCCACAGACCTTACTCATGTGTCATAAACGGAGGACAATGTTTAACTTTGCTGTCCCTTCAGCTGGTTTGGCAAGGAGGGTAACCATGAGTGACATAAAAAGTGACAGGACATGTAGAATGGGCTGGTTTATCAAATTTAAGTACGATGATTAAGAGTATTGTGTGTGTGTGTGTGTGTGTGTACATTTCCACCATACACACACACACACACACACACACACACACACAAGGAAACACTATTTTGGAGTCAACCCCATGGCATGGCAGGCAAAGCTGCCACCTGTAGTGCCAGACTAATATATGGTTGTTACTTTGACTTCTGCTGCTCCGCCTCTGATCCAACCATTTATAACTTTACTATAACGACTAAAACATTATAGCCATGGGCTGGCATGGCGATGTGCCATCCCATTTGGGCACCAGTTCACATCCCAGCTGCTCCACGTTTGAGCAAGTACTGACCAATGGTCTGGCAAAGTAACAGAGGATGGCTCAAGTCCTTGAGCTCCTGCACATATGTGGGAGACCAGGAAAAAGCTCCTGGCTCCCAACCATGGTCAGGTCCAGCTCTGGCCATGCTGGCCATTTGGAAAGTGAACCAGTGGAAGGAAAATCCTCTATCTATCTTTCCCTCTCTCTGTAATTTTTCAAAGTATATAAATTGTGTAATAATAATAATGACAACAATAACAACATTAACACATCCCAAAGCGGGGCCTGTCACTACCACACAGCATTAACTTAAGCTGCCACCTACAATGCCAGCATGCCCTATCAGGTCCTGGTTCAAGCCCAACTGTTCCACATCTGATTCCACTTTCTGCCAACGCATCCTGCGGAGCCGGACAAGACAGTCCACGCACGTGAGTTCCTGCCACCAGTGAGGAAGACCAGAAAGGAGTTCCTGGCTCCTGACCTCAGCCTGGCCCAGCCCTGGACGTTACAAGCCACTTAGGGAGTAAAACAGTGAATGGAAGAGAGCATCTTTTCTGTCTCACTTTGCTGTTCTCCCTGATAAATCAAAATAATATAGTTCACAAAATTTTTTCTTCAAAATATGGGTAGGGAACAGAGTATAGAAAGTATGAAGACTTTTTACCTCTTTGTGTTTTCTGTTTGTTTCCTTATCTATCAGAAGCTGTTATCACTTTAAGAGTCTATTACAGTCAATAAAGTTGTTTTGTAAGCCTCAAACTAACTACAACACAAAACTTACACACAGATTTAGCAAGGAAATCAAAGTACAACTCCAGAGAGAATCACTAAATGACAAATGAACACTGAGGGGAACGGACACACAATAAAAACACACAGGTCTCAAAACAGCAGCAGTAAGACATAACCAATCAATAATGATCTTAAATGTCAACAGACTCAATTCCTCAGTTAAAGGCACAGACAGGGGTGTCAATGTTGTGGTGGCAGCAATGAAGCCGCCACCTGGGATGGGGTGCCAGCTTATGTCCTGGCTGCTCTACTTCCGACCCAACTCCCTGTACATGTACCTAGGAAAGAAAGCAGTGGAAAGGGCCCCAGGCTTTGGGTCCCTGCACTCAAGTAGGAGACCCAGACAAGCTTCCAGGTTCCTCACTTCAGCCTGGCCCATCTGCAGATGTTGTAGACATTCAGGGAGTGAGCCGTGCTCATGTGAGCTTTTTCACTGTCTTTCTCTCTCACTATCTCTCTGTAACTCGGTCTTTGAAATCTGGATGAAATTACTCCGGACACTTCAATTAGCAGTGATTGTTCTAGATTAGATTAAAAAAGTATAGTAAGTGAAAGCTTTTCCCTGGTAAAAGAAGAAAAACTACCTTGTAAACAAGCAACCTACAGTATGGGAGAAAATACGCACACTACACACCTGACAGGGGACTGGGAAACAGAAACTGAAACAGCCACAAAGCAAAAACACCATCAATAACGCAATTAAAACAGATAGCAGATTGAAATATACTTTTTTCAAAAGATGTATACATGACCAACATGTACATGAAAACATTGTCAATATTAGATTTTTTTTTTGAAGATTCATTCTTTATTTGAAAGACAAAGTTATAGAGAGAGAAGAATCATATCCATGTGCTGCCGGCTGCCAATCCCAGTTTCAGCTCAGATCAAAGCCCCAATGGCCCAGCCTGGACCAGGCCTAAGCCAAAAGAGTCTGGGTCTCCCCTGTGAGTACAAGAGCCCAAAGATTAGGGCCATCCTCTCCTGCTCCCACAGGCTATCAGCACAGAGCTGGATCCTAAGTGGAACTGCCAGGATACACATCACACCCATAGGGGATGTAAGCTGTTCTGGGCAACAGCATCACTTACTGCCAGTCCCCTACTTTGTCTTTAAACTCTTTTTCTTTTTTTTTTTTTTTGACAAAAAGTGATGGAGAAGATACAGAGAAAAGGGAATCCTTGCACACTGTTCATGGGATTATACATAAAACAGTAGAGAGGTTCCTCAAAACCTGGAAACTAGGATTACCATATGATCTAGCAATTCCACTAACTGGCAAGATTCCAAAGAGAAATGAAATTCATCTGTCGAGCTGTCTGCACTCCGCAAGTTCCAAGAAATCAAAACAACCTAAGGCTCCCTGTACTGATGAACGTCTAAAGAAAATGGGTGTGTCAACATGGAAATGTAACTCAGACATGAAAGGATCACATTTGTCCTTTACAACACCTTGACTAAACCGCAGGTGACAACATCAACCAAAGCACCGTAAGATAAATATCACATAATTTCACTCACATGTTGACTTAAAAAACAGAAAGCTTATAAAAGCTAAAAAATATATACTTGCGCTTACCAAACACTGGGTGGCAAGTGGGAGGGAAGGATGGGCAAAGGTGGGTTCATAGACACTGGATTAGAGCTAGGTGGCAGGAGTTTTGGGTTCCACCATACAATATGGTGATTATAAAATCCTTCTCTCTCAGCCGGGCAGTGTGTTCCAGCTGCCGAAGTCCTCGCCTTGAACACACTGGGATCTCATATGGGTGCCGGTTCTAATCCCTGCAGCTCCACTTCTCATCCAGCTCGCTGTTTGTGGCCTGGGAAAGCAGTGGAGGAAGGTCCAAGGCCTTGGGACCCTGCACCCGTGTGGGATACCGGAAGAAGTTCCTGGATCCTGGCTTTGGATCGGCACAGCATCAGCCATTGCACTCACTTGGGAAGTGAATCATCGGACAGAAGATCTTCCTCTCTTGTCTCTCCTCCTCTCTGTATACTGACTTTCCAATAAATAAACAAATCTTAAAAATCCTTCTCTCTCACTTGCTCTGTCTCCCTGTAACTCTCCCTTCTACACAAAAATAAATAAATCTTTACTATTTATTTGTAAAACTTTTCTGAAACAATTCAGAAGACTTCCCCTGCCCTCATTTTACCATGGATTTTTTGCATAGAAAGCTGAATGCCAAAGTACTCATGCTGTTTAGCTGTTTCTGATTGGCACTGACTAAATACTGCATGCAAATGAGAGGATACCGTCATCTTACCTTACACACAAACTCTTCCAATCTTTCCATAGCATGATGGGCTTGCAGGAGATGGGACATGCCCATAAACCCCTCATCTTCATGGGAAACTTCTTCACTGCACTCATGTTCCCCAGAGCTCTGTAAGGAAACCAGAGAAACGGTGACAGAATGAGAATCAAATGATACAATAAACACTTGTTCCCCCTTTCTGCAGATCATAATTCAACTCTTTTTTTAAGATTTATTTTTATTGGAAAATCAGATAGAAAGGAGGAGAAACAAGAAGCTCTTCCCTCTGCTGGTTCACTGCCCAAGCAGCTGCAACAGACTAAAGAAACACTAGAGAACCCAACAATGACCCAAGCATGCCTTTTATAAACTTGCAGATGCAATGCAACTGGGAAAGGGCAGGCTTTTATGATAAATGATACTGCAGTAATTGAACAGTAACAAAAAATGAAAAACACATAAACACTTTAAACTCCTACACCAATACTTTGTAGGAAAATTAAAACAGCTCATTAACTTAAAATGCAAAATGAAAAACCATGAATTTTTTACTCCATGAAAAAAAAAAAATGAAAAAACCTCCCTCAGGAAACGCATGTGAAACCTTTAGGACCGAGAGGGAGGGTCTGACAAGTGGTCTGACATGACACCAAAAGACCAATAAATGACAAGACAAACGGTGAAATAGACTTCATGTTAAGTTGAAAAAAAGTAAGTTTCAGCCTGGGAGACGAATATCTGCCTGTCACTAAGCAGCCAGGAATAGCCTTTAAACTACACACACACACACATACACACAAATGGAACAGCACCAAACAATCCAACTAAACAGAAAATGATAGGTACAAACACCTTATTCAAGAGGATAGAATGACAGAAACAATGAAAAAATGCTTGTAAATGCACATGAAAACTACAACTACACAGTACTGCAAACCTCAAAATCAACAAAAGACAAAAAGGAAAATGACTTCTGGCATGACAGAATGAAGCACTCCATTTGCTTATCACAAGATAAACTGCTGAAAACTATATTTTAAAAATATGCATTTTAGTATATATATGTGATTAAAAAGGTTTATATTTTTATCTGTAATATATATACATATATTTTATGTATATACCATTTTTAATCACTTAGGGGCTGGCATGGTGGTGTAGCATCCTAATCCTCATCTATCATGTGGCATCCCATATGGGTGTTGGTTCATGTCCCAGCTGCATCAATTCCAAACCAGTTCCCTGCCTAGGAAAGCAGCAGAGGATGGCTTAAATCCTTGGGCCTCTGGACCCACATGGGAGACCAGGAAAAAGCTCTAGGCTCCAGGCTTCAGATCAGCTCAGCTCTGGCATTACAGCCATTTACGGAGTGAACCAGCAGACTGAATGTCCCTCTTTCTAATCTTCTTTTTATAAAATCTGTCTTTTAAATCAATCTCAGGGTGAGGGGAGAACTTTGGAAAATGATCCTAAAAACAAACAGCAAAACAAGAAACCTCCATTCAAGAATGTTACCATAAAGAAAAGTGCAGCTTCCATGGTCTGACCATGGAGTGCAAGTGTCAAAGCTGAGCCTCCTCAAAATAGAGGCTCAGACAGAGCGGTGGACAGCACATCTAGGTGCCCATGGAGGATATGACAATCCATCGGAACCTGCAAAGGACACCTCGTACCACTACAGAGGACAGAGGACAGAACAAATCGATCAACTATCCCTCCTCAGGTGCTGAGGCCTGCCCAATGTTTGGACAGTGTGCCCCACTGCACAGTTCATCTGGGCCAGCTGGGGACATCAAGTGCCACATCAGGAAATGCAAAGCAGAACAGATCAGATCATTCTCCTGGCCAAGCTTGCACCAAGTACCCGGGTCTCTGGATGCACTTAGGTGGACTTGGGCAGCCAGCGGATCTGGAAAAGATCTTCTCAACCCTGATGCAATAAAGCTAACAATGTGTCAGAACTGCCCAAACCACTCAAGCAACACTCTGGGAATGTTCTTCCTCACATCAGGGTCTCTAAGGTGTCATCAAAAGGCCATCTCCTATCCCGGGAGCTGATGCAGTTCAACAGCAAGGAGCGGCCCCCTCCACTCCAACACCTCACTTCCATCAGTGGACAGATCAACAAAACAGAAAATCAGCCAAGAAACAACAGGGCTAATCTGCACTATGGACTAACAGAACTTCATTGCCATCTGAGAGAACTCATTCCACACCTCCAGAAACCATCCTTTTCATCAGTACCTTGAACTTTCTTATCATGGTTCACTGCTAAGATATAAAGCAAAAGTCTCAATAATTTTTTTTAAAAATGAAACCATATCATTTCTCTTTTCTGATTACATTCTGATCACAATCTAATTCAGTTAGAAATTAACGATTTACAAATATCTAAAAGATATGTAAACTCACACATGACTTAACAATTTGCTCCTAAGCAAAGAGCCACAGAAGAAATAAAGAATAATCAAAAGCTTCCTGTAAACAAATGGAGATAGCACAATGCATCAGAATTGAAGGGACACAACAACAGCAGTGCTAACAGGGACATTTGGGGCGGTCAGTGCTTATACTAAGAAATGGAAAGGCATCAGATAAACGGCATCAAGGCAAAAGACAAGCAACACAAACCACAAAATTACTAGGAGGAAAGAAATTAGTGAATAAACAAAATAGAAAAAAAGATAAAAGATCAATGAAGAACAGATTTATTGAAAACTAAGTAACACTGATACATCACTAACCCAAATAAGAAAAAAGAGAAAGAGAGAGACAAAGAGACAGAGACAGAGAGAGAGAGAGAAAGGAGAGAGGGGAGGGAAGGGGAGGGGAGGGGAGGGAAATGAAGGGAGTGGGGAAGGAGGAAGGGAGGGAGGAGACAGTCCTAATTAAAGATGAAAAGATGTAACAGTGTAAACCACATAAGCAAGAAGAATTTTCAGGAATAACAACAGCTAATCAACAACGAATAAAATGTTGAAGAACTGAGCCATGAAGATGCAGAAAACCTAAACAGACCCACAAACAAATCACATCAATAAGCAAAAGATTTAATCGTGAACAGCTGAAAGATCAGGGGGCAAATATTGCAAGGAGTGCAAATCAGAGAAAGGAAAATGTTGGTTTTCATTTGAAGCAGTTAAGTGTTGTCAAAGTAACAAAAATTCAAGTTAAAATCAAGGAGGTGGGCAAGCATTGTGGCACAGCACATTTAGTTCCCAACTGCTGTACTGGCATCCCATATGAGCACCAGTTCAAACACTTGCTGCTCCGTTTTTTTAATAAAACATTCATTTGTTTGCTTGCTTGCTTTTATTGTAAAGTCAGATATATATATAGAGAGAAGCAGAGACAGAAAGGAAGATCTTCTGTCCAACGATTTACTCCCTAATTGAATGTAACCACATGAGCTGTGCCTATCCGAAGCCAGGAGCCTGAGGAACTCGCATGTGGGTACAACATTCCAAGGCCTTGGGTTATCCTCGACTACTTTCCCAGGTCACAATCAGGGAGCTGGATGGGATGCAGGGCTGCTGGGATTAGAACTGGCACCCATATAGGATCCCCGCGTGATCAATGGAAGACTTTAGACGCTAGGCCATCATGCCATGCCCTGTTGCTCCCATTTTAATCCTTCTTCCTGCTAAATGTGCCTGGGAAAGCAGTGGAGGATGGCCCCAGTGCCTGAACTCCTGCACTCCTGTGCCTCTAAAATCAACAAATCTTTTTATTTTTAAAGGGAAGGGCATCGAGAGACAGAGACCAGCACCATGGCTCAATGGCTAAATCCTCACCTTTAATGTGCCAGGATCACAGAAGTGGTTCCATTCACATCATGGCTGTTCAGCTTCCCTTCCAGTGCCTTGCTTATGGCCTTGGAAAGCAATCATTTTTTTTTTTATTTTAATCCTGCACAAACATGGAAGACTTGGAAGAAGCTCTTGGCTTCGGATCAGCTCAGCCCTCGCTGCTGCAGGCACCTGGGCACTGAACAAGCTGATAAAAACTGCTCTGGTTATCTCTCCATCTCTCTGGAACTCTCAGTCTTTGAAAAAAAAAAAACTGTATATTCATGTGGGTAGTGGTTGCACAGGCAATGTGTGAAGCATTAATGAACTGTGCCTTTAAAATGTGTTTACTGCACCTAAATTACACATCACAGTGAAAGGAAAATAGCAACCTCACAACTACATTTAGGGAACCAATTCCTTTACAGTACAAACTAAGCTAACTCAAAGTTGACCTGCCTTTTATCTGTATTGGAAATGTTCTCTGAAGGAAAAAACAAACAAACAAACATGTAAAGGGGTACCCTCAAAACATGCAGAAGATCCCATTAGGGTGAAGCAGGTTAAGCGGCACTGGCATTCCAAATGGACACCTGTTGAAATCCCAGCTGCTCAACTTCCAATCCAGCTCCTCGCTAATGCACCTGAAAGAGCAATGAAGGATGACTGAGTGTGTGGGCCTTGCCACCCACAGGGACATACAGATGGGAGCTCCTGGCTGCTGGCTTCCGTATGGCCCAGCTCTAGGCATTGTAGCTATCTGGGAAGTAACTGAGCACTGAGAAATATCCCTCTGCCTCTTTTCTCTGAAACTCTTTCAAATACATAAACAATGTTTAACAACAAAAATACTCCAGGAAACCATCAAAGAGATTTACCTGTTAGTCATGCATTTTTTTTTTTTTAGTCCTCTATGTATCTAAATTAGAGATATTTCTTCCATAGTCTTCCCTTTTTAACAAAAGAAACCAGGTTTCTCAAGATGGACTGAAACAGTTTGAATAAAAATGTTATAAACAGCTGTAAAATTGGTCTGATCAGGCGATCTTTTTTTTTTTTTTTAAGATTTATTTGTCTATTGGAAAGTCAGATATACAGAGAGGAGAGACAGAGAGGAAGATCTTCCGTCCAATGATTCACTCCCCAAGTGAGCGCAACGGACAATGTTATGCCGATCCAAAGCCAGGATCCAGGAACTTCCTCTGGGTCTCCTACATGCGTGCAGGGTCCCAAAGCTTTGGGCCCTCCTCGACTGCTCTCCCAGGCCACAAGCAGGGAACTGGATGGGAAGTGGAGCTGCCAGGATTAGAACTGGCGCCCACATGGGATCCCAGTGCGCTCAAGACAAGGACTTTAGCTGCCAGGCCATGCCACCGGGCCCTTGATCAGGCAATCTTAAAAAGCATCTTCCAAGAATGTAATCTAACTTACCAACAGATTATACCTAATTCTTATCTGTTAACAAGAAAACTGCTAAAAGCTCAGAGTTTGCAGATTTTTCTCTTACATTACTGAGATTAGCAAACTTCAGTAAGAAATTTGTAAAACAAAACAGGGTCCGGCACTGTGGCATGTTAAGCTAAGCCTCCCACTGCAGTGCCAGCATCTGCTATAGATGCCCATTTGAGTTCTAGCTGCTCCACTTCAAATCCAGCTCCCTGCTTATACACAGGGGAAGCAACAGAGGCTGGCCCAAGGCCTTGGACCCATGCACCAATGTAGGAAAACTTGAAGAATTTTCTGGCTCCTAGCTTCAGATCAGCTCAGCCTGAACTGCTGCAGCCATTTGAGGAGTGAAACAGCAAAGGCAAGACTTCCTTCTCTAACTCTGATTTTCAAATAAAAACAAAATTAATTTTTAAAATATATATTATGTATTGTATTCACTTTATGTAACTTAAAACAAACACATTCAGAAACATAACATCTCACAGCAAAATCTAGGATGAAAAGTTGATTAACTAAAATGTCAATATTGAATTCTTAAATGTTTAATAGATTTCTGCAGGAAGACCTATACCTCCCCTTCTACTTTAACTTCATCTGCTCCTTAGAATCACAGGATTTCACCAACTGCAGTAGGAAAATGCGCAAACAATGCTTCATTACAAATATCACCATCCAAGTGATGGGAAAAATCCAGAACCACATTTTAGCCTAAGACTGCATTTCTCAGAGTTTTTAATGAAGATTCTGACCTTACACTAAGCATAAATTGTGTGATGGAGTGGGCATTTGATGTAGTGCTTATCAGAGAGTTCATCCACTTTTCAGTGCAGTGCACGGTTAAAGCCCTGGCTCAATCTCCCAACTCTGGCTTCCTGCTAGTGGGAGGCAGCAGCAATGGCTTCCCAAGTAGGCTCCTGCCAACCACTTGGGAGACCTGGACTGAATTCTGGGCTCCCAGCTTGCAGGCACTTGGTGAGTAACCAAGATGAGAGGTCCCGCTCTTCAACCCTACTGAATATTCTCTTAAACTTAAAAATATATCATTAGGGTCCGAATACAGTGGCCTAATGGCTTAAGTCCTAACCTTGACATGCCTGGATCCCATATGGGCAATGATTGTTATCCCGCCAGACCTGATTCCCATCCAGCTCCCTACTTGTGGCCTGGGAAAGCAGTCAAGGATGGCCCAGGGCCTTGGGATCCTGCACCCACATGGGGTACCTGGAAAAATTTCCTGGCTCCTGGCTTCAAATCAGCTCAGCTCCACCGTTTGTGATCACTTGGGGAGTGAGTCATTGGACAGAAGATCTCTCTCTCTCTCCTCCTCTGCATATGTGACTTTGCAGTAAAAATAAATACATCTTTAAAAAATGTATTGTTACGGGCTAGCTCCCTGATTATGCTCCAGGGAAAACCATGGAGGATGCCCTCTGGCATGGGAAACCCCAATGAAGCTCCTGGCTCCTTGCTTTGGCCTGGACCAGTCTTGCCCCTGCAACCATTTGGAGAGTGAATCAGCACAATCAATATCTATCTTTCCCTCAATCTTTGAAAACACTGCCTTTCAAATAAACAAATAAGTGAATAAATATTTACAAAACTTAACACATCTTTAAAAGTATAATTGTAAATGATTTCCGTCCCAGAGCAATAGCCTAGAGGCTAAAATCCTCACACTGCATGTGCCAGAATCCCATACAGAAATAAGTTCTACTCCTGGCCACCCCACATCTATTCAGCTCCCTCCTCTTGGTCTAGGAAAACAGTCAAGGACAGTCCAAAGTCATGGGTATCTGTACCTGCGTGGGAGACCTAGACAAATCTTCAGGCTTCTGGCTTTGGATCAGAGAAGCTCTGACCACTGCAGGTGCTTGGGGAGTGAACCAGTGGATGGAAGATCTTCCTCTCTGTCACTTCTCCTGCTGTATATCTAACTTTCCAAAAAAAATAAAATAAGTATTAAAAAAAAATTATCACTCTAAGGTTGACACAAATTTTGGCAAACGCTAGTCTAAATTCTTCACATTTAGTTACTGAGCTATTGCTCACCCTAGGAGATAATGCTTCCCACAACCACTAACCAGACTTACAAGCACAAGTAAAACTCATATATCCACATAACACTGCAGAGTAACAGGAATCCTCAAATATATTCCACCTTATGAAACAGAGAAAAAAATGACAAGCTCAACACAGAACACTACTCAACTGTACATCAGAAGATTCATGGGAAATGGAATCAGAAATTAATATTTGAATTTATACACTCTGTCAAACTGCTGAACTATCAAAAGCACTTGAGCAAGACCCTCGGAGCATGTCCCAAATTGGGGACCTGGGATCAGTGGGAGGTTGGGTGGGGCTTCTCCCTTTATCTCCCTTTTTATCCCAGATATAGAAAAACATACACACACACAAAAAGAGAATGTGGAAATAACAATCTTACCCATAACAATAACAACAGCAATCCTGTAGCCCTTGAACCTTTGTGCCATAATTAACCATGTACAGACTGTCAAAAATAAAGAAAGAAAAACAATTACGAACTATATTATTTTGATAACACAGGGGGAATGGCAAGAGGGGAAAATTTTGGTAAATGGGGAAAAAGAGGAGGAGAAAGGGGAGAAATGAACCTCTATAGCTACTTAATGCATATCAGGAAAAAAAATTAAAAGGAATTCCTAGATGAAAGAAATGTGTGTTTTATGACCACTTCACTTTTATGAAGGTACATCATTCTTGTCTGGGGAAGAGAGCAAATTCACATCATTATCAGACAGCAACAGTTAGACCTCAAAAAGAAATCTTTAAACATTTCCTGCAAAACACACCACCCATCCTAAAGCTGATTTCAACTATTTAGGAAAGCTTACCTCGCCTCACTTGCAATCTCAAGCACACCTGCAGAGTGGAAACAACCGGTCCCTTGAGCAACCCATGACTCCTACTGTGAAGCAGTCCATGTCTCAACACAAACTGAAAAGTCCTGAGAGCTTTCAGCTGAGAACCACGCAGGTGCCCGCCGCCAAGCACCAGGCAGGTTCCTGTGGCCAAGAACCAGGAGCTGGCCACAGCATGGCGCGCCCCACAGACCCCAGCACCCCACCGGGCGTTTAAGCACACAACTGGCCTGCTCGACCACTTCCCACAGCTTCCTGCCACAGCTTCCTCCCACAGCTTCCTGCCACAGCTTCCTCTGGCAGGACTGCAGCCCGCTCACCCACAAGCCCACACCCCCAGCCCCCAACTCCCAAAGCAACGACTGTTTGCAGAAGCCCAACTCGCTCCACCATGGGTGCCCAGGGGGCTCCCCAAGCACGACCAGAGACTCCCGTGCCAGGCTCCACCGCCAAAACAACTCACTGAGGCCGCCCCTCCAGGCTGCCGGGGATGCTGAGTCCGTGACCAGGAGTGTGGGCCGGCTTCCCACCTGTCCCCAGGCTCCTGCAGGCCGTGGGCGCCCTGGGACCAGCAGGAGACAGCTGAATCCACCCGCAGCGGCTGCAGGAGTACCCGCGCCAGCACGTGCACGACACTGGCCTGACCCACCAGCATCCCACCAGCTTTCAAGCACACAAATGACTTCCCACAGCTTCCTCCAGCGTGGCCTCAACCCGCCCACAAGCCACACTCCCAGCCCCCAATGGCCGGAGCAACTACCGCTTAGAGAAGCCCACCCCCCCTCCACCGCGGGTGCCCGGGGGCTCCCCGAGCTCCACTCCGGACTCCCGCACCAGGGTGCAGGCCAGAACAACTCACCAAGGCCGCTCCTCCAGTGCTGCCAGGGCTGCTGAGTCCGTGACCAGGAGTGTGGGCCGGCTTCCCGCCTGTCCCCGGGCTCCTGCAGCCCGCAGGCGCCCTGGGACCAGCAGGAGGCAGCTGAATCCAACCGCAGCTGCAGGAGCACCCGCACCAGCACGTACATGCTGCTGGCCTGTCCCACCAGCACGCCACTGGCTTTCAAGCACACAAACGGCCGCTCGGCCACTTCCCGCAACTTCCTGCCACAGTTCCTGCCACAGTTCCTGCCACAGCTTCCTGCCACAGCTTTCTCCCACAGCTTCCTTCCACAGCTTCCTCCAGCAGGACTGCAGCCCGCTCACCCACAAGCCCACACCCCCAGCCCCCAACTCCCAAAGCAACGACTGTTTGCAGAAGCCCACCTCGCTCCACCATGGGTGCCCAGGGGGCTCCCCAAGCATGACCAGAGACTCCCGTGCCAGGGCTCCACCGCCAAAACAACTCACTGAGGCCGCCCCTCCAGGCTGCCGGGGCTGCTGAGTCCGTGACTGCGCGTGGGCCGGCTTCCCGCCTGTCCCCAGGCTCCTGCAGGCCGCGGGCGCCCTGGGACCAGCAGGAGACAGCTGAATCCACCCGCAGCGGCTGCAGGAGCACCCGCGCCAGCACGTGCACGCCACTGGCCTGACCCACCAGCACCCCACCGGCTTTCAAGCACACAAATGGCCGCTGGGCCACTTCCCACAGCTTCCTCCAGCGTGGCCACAACCTGCACAAAGCCACACCTCCAGCCCCAACCGCCGGAGCAACTACAGCTTAGAAAAGCCCACCCCCTCCAACGCGGGTGCCTGGGGGCTCCCCGAGCTCCACTCCGGACTCCCACACCAGGGTCCAGGCCAGAACCACTCACCAAGGCCGTCCCTCCAGCACTGCCACGGCTGCTGAGTCCGGAACGACGAGACCGGGCTCCGCCAGGCTTCTCCGCGTTCCCTCCTGCCCGTCTGCGTTCCCGCCTGTCCGTCCGTGTTCCCGCCTGTCCCCAGGCTCCTGCAGGCCTCGGGCGCCCAGGGAGGAGCAGCAGCCGGCCGAATCCGCCCTCCTCAGGCTGCAGGAACACGCGCGCCAGCTGGCCCACCCCACACCTCACTGTTTACCGGAACAC